>NC_047523.1:4539815-4798570 GCF_902827115.2 Pseudochaenichthys georgianus
TTTAAATCAGAGAGTACAGTGTGCTGAGTTCAGAGATGCCCCACACAAGACTTGCTGAATGTCCAACAGTAATCAATTTGGATTATAGTAGATTCACATTGTAGGAAGTAAGGACCACATATTACAAACTTCTGACATCATCATCATCAATACATTATGACAAATATATTTTGTACAGCAATGCGTATGTCTGTATTGTCACATGACACTTTTTTGGATGACTAACATTTTACTTTTATCCTATTCAGTTGTGAAAAAAGCTCCTGATGGGGGGTCACAGTTGGAATCTGTTAAAACAATGTTTATGATACTCACAATTCCTTAAGATACTTTTAGAAATCACTTGAAATACTTTCTGCTTCCCTCTGATCCATATTTTCAGTGGAGGCCCAGCAGTAACTACAGGCTGGCTGTGACCGCAGCTATGATTGGCTGAGGGTTGTGTGCTGAAACACTATTTGTGGCTATGGCTAAGGATCTGGCTGGGGCTGTGATTGTGGATACAAAGATAGTTAATGCTATAGCCAAAAGCTACAGTTGTGACTCCGGCTATCTCTTTAGCCATAATTAGGGCAAGCGCTAAAACTATGGCTACAGCTTCTTCTGAACATGGACATTGGCTGAGGTCTAGTTAGCTTTGCTTAACAGTGTTGCCCTTATGCCAGTGTGGAAACATCTTTAGTTTATCAAGTTCATGTTTCAACAAGGTATCAGGTTGGCCATGACAATTCAGTTTATGTTTATGTTAATTCTTTGATAAAAAATAGAAAAAGTATTGAAAGGGATCTCAAATCATAATGTTTTGTAACACAGAAGTATTCAAGGAAATGCAAAAGTTATTAAAAACAATTGTTACATTGACTTTTTAAGACTTGAAAAGTCCTAAGACTTAAGACTACAACTGTAATAACTGAATATGTATAAGTAGGTAAACTGAGGTTATATTCAGAGTAACCCTTGAAAATGATGAAATCTTTTATTTTGAGGTATTGAGCAATCCACAGCTAAACATTGTTTGTTGTCCACTTTGTTGTGTTGTGATGATATGCCAGAAGAGTTTTAATGTGATTTTCTGGTTTGATATTGTTGTGTCTTGTCAGAACTCTTTACATAAAAACCCCTACCAGCTGTCTGCTGTGTCACTGACATGGCTATTTGTTTGAGTGGCAGATAAACTAAGTTGAATTCCATACACACACAAATATCCGTACAATACTCAGGGAAAGTTTACAGTGTTAAATAAGCCTCAAGGCTTGGATTAACTCCGCACAAAAATGTCACCAGTGATTGACTTATTTTGTTTATCAAACTGATTATTCTAATTATCTCACACGGATTTCTGTATCGTGCTGTTTAATGTAATGTATTGTTTTTTTGTGGTTGCTTTTGAAACACAAATTCAAAAAAGTTTGGAGACCAACATTCCTCCGGTACGAACGAAAATCTTCTCGTATCACTCGGAAATGTTCGGGTGATCACGTAGTTGCCGCCTTTCAAAATAAAAGCATGCAGTCTCTGTGGGAGTGACCGCACTATAGGATGATCTGTGTCTCGTGGGATGGCAGCAGCATGCCATTATGACAGTGTCCTAAATGTATTGGACAGTTTTTTTTTGTTTACAGTCATAGAGGAAAAGAGACGGAGAGATATTTGAATATTGTATTGAAAAGTCATGTTACTGTTTACCTTAAAGGTGCCATATCATGGCCATTTACACTGATCATAATTCCATTGTTGAGGTGAATAGATTTATACTGTGCAATTTTCCAAACTCACATTGGTTTCTCATACACCATCTCTGGAAAGTATGTTTATTCACTCTCTGTCCTAAACGGTTTGTTGGAGCTCCTGTATGGTCACGTCACTGTACCCAGGAAGAAAAAGAGAATTCTCCAACGAGGTGTTCTGGAGCAGCATAGATAGGTATTTTCTGTGTTAGAGTTTTACCCTGAGGGAGAGGCCCCTGAGATAGAAGCCCCTGAAGGAGAGGAGCCTGAGGTGACATTCCACCATTTTGCATTGCCAACCATGTGCGTGAACATGCGTAAACACACGTGAGCACACATACACACACATGTTCTGTTATGGTATATTTCTCTTTCAATAAATGTCCATTGAGGAAAACAGTATCAGTGTCTTATTTTATATTCATCACAGTGAATGCTGAACTTGATGGGCCCACCGGTGGGTCCGGACCATGACATGAAACACTGGCTTGCTTGTATCAAATCAATACATCCCATACATCATTGGAACGGGGAGAGTTTCAGCTACAACACTAACTAAATCATGTCCATCTCCAGTAAACACAGCCTACATGGCAAGCATTTTTATCATACAGTAATGTAAAATAAGCACTATCTATGAACTTACTTCCAACAATAATATGAAATTCACCCCTGGTGTCATTCTGTGTGTCATCCCTTGATTCCCTAGATGAGGACCACAGATGGAAATGAGCTATAATCTGGCATATTGCATCTCTTCTCTTTGCTGAGATTAATGTTTTTGCATGTATGGTCCTTTTATAAATCAATTAAATTCTACTTGCTTTGACTGTTCAAATGAGATGTCAACCATCAAAATTGGATAAGGGGTTCCAGAGATATGAATTTTGACCAAAAATAGCATGGGAAGGGGGGTATGACCTAACGCAAGAGAAGGGTTAATACCTTCAGTTGATCTGAATGGAAAATCGTAGGGTTGTGTTATATATGCTTAATACGGAAATGTTAAAGAACGCAGATACATAATCAGGTTGGTTTACTATTCATGACATTCATTCATTGCCCAGCAATCATTTCCATAACTCTATACCCTGAGAGACATAACACCGATGTTAATGTTAAATTTGAAACTGTAGGGGACGTGGATTATTTACAGAAACATTCAATATTGTAGATAAACTGAGTCATTTGTGAAGCCGTACATCCCCTGAAGGCCCATGATTCTCAGAGTTTATTTGTTTGGCTTTGCTAATGATGTAAAGCCAGTAATGTCTCCAGCAAAGCTTGGGACATTAGAGAATAATTCAAATCAAAATAATGTATTCCAAGGTTGACCTCATAAAGCATGGCCAGCATTATCCACTGATTTGTTTGTTTGAATGTTGGTTAGTGTGTGTATGCAAAGTGTGTGTTTATCTCAACTTAAATCTAGTCTTTCTACGCAGGTTGTCTCCAGCGTTTTCTTTAAGAAGTTAGTGAAAGGTGGACAGACAGGGAAGATTACTTAAAGAAAAGCATGTTATAAACAACATGCTATACCAGACAGTTACTGGACATTTGTAATGCTGCATTACGTTTGTGTTGTGTTTTTGGCAACTAAAAGGCTTCTGACAAAATTAAAGCAAATACAAATGTATAGATGATAATACACAGAGCAAGGTTCTGGTGCCTATGGCCCACTCCAAGTACCAGACCACACTCCATTTCTAAGTCTGTTCGGGGACTCGATCCAGCAGACTGAGCCACTGCCGGGACTAATAAGGGCTTGGTTTCTGACCTTTTCCCTGTCATTTTACTAAACGATTATTATATATGTCCTTTTTACAACAAGTACAACTTAAATCACAAAATATGTGAGCTTTCACCCCGAAACACATTTGATGTTGCAAACACTGTTGAGAAGAGGAGATTCTGAGCGTTCCAATGATATCCCTCTTGTGTTTGTTCTCCAAATACTCAGCAAAACATGTAACATAACTGTTACCAATAAATTATTTTGAGAAATAGGCCTTTAAAGTTTGCTGACAATATTTTAGCCATAGTTATTGCAAGAGGTGGCTCAAAGCTTAATATGTTGGGGGCATAGTACCCCTCACCTCCCTTTAGGACCAACACTGGATTAACCATCATTCTGAAATCATTGTCGGTCAAAAACAAAGCTTGTTAGCAGGCTGTACCTCTCCTCATATTAGACAGTCAGCTAGTAGCATCGAAGACAAAGATGTTTATTTTATTTACTCACAAAAGTCAGTCAATCTGTGTTTGTGTGTGAGTTTGTAAGTGTGCTTGAACGTTTGTATAGGTTATGTAACACAGGTATAAGCATCTTCTGATCTGGCATGTAAGGAAATGGTCTCGATAACAGTGTACCATATTTGTACTGACACCAAGCAGCCCAATCAGAGCATTGGAACCTCCTCCAGTCTTATGGTTTATTAATGTCATTAGGCCAACCTCAAACCAAGGTCAAACAATGAAAAATGACTCTGACAAGTACTTGAAAAAGGTTTTATTGACCGTCATAATTCCTTACTTCAAACAGAAGATCAAGGGAGAGGAGGGGGCAATGTATAGCAGTCTAACTTTAAGATGTTTGAGGGTTGATTAACTGATGCTGTATTTGGCTCTGGGGTACAGTCTACTGGATGACCAGTTGTTTGCATGCAGCCAATTAAAAAACGGTTGAATAGTCTTTTTGCTTAGGAACATTCCTAAAGGAGTGAAATTACCTGGAAGAATCTAAGTGTTAGCCAAGATAAGCGTGTTGAAATTCTCTGAAAAATTCTCTGAATGCTAAGGAAAGATGCCAAAATGATTATCTCTTTTACATAGGGTACACTGGACCATCCTTTACCAAAAAACAACATAATAATGCAGTCATTCTGTATATAGATATGTTGAGGAAGCACTGAATTTTGCAATTTACTCCTTTCTCTATGTATTATAAACAAAGCTGCTTAAAATTGAACATTCTTTAAGCATTGCATGCTGTGTTCCTCTTGTATACATGCTTGTGAATTCTCCTTCACATCTTTGATGAACACGTGACGTTTTCCATCAAGGTCAACGAAAGACGATCTATTTTCTTTTATGTGACCCCAGCCCCGGTCATCATTTACACCAAAGATGCACTGTTGGATTTTCAAAGACACCAAATACCCCTCAAATAAGTGCCGACCAGCACAAGGCCTAATGAGCTTCAGGATTCTGTCACATTGCTGGTGCAAAGCGTAACCTTGCAACACCTCCCCCCCCCATGCTGTTACATGTGCACAGGGCACTGACCAAGTTGTGATGAATGACCGTTCTTGCAACTTAGTGAACAATTACAATCAGATGCTGGCTATAAGGTGTGCTAGCTCACATGATATAATTTATAACTCGCCTAATGGCGCTTCACACACACCAACAGACCCCAACTAGTGCTAAAATATGTATGGGACAGTGAAGTTGGACAGTAAGTATGAAAATAACCTCTTCGAGTTGCCTGTTTACAGAAAAATACAACAAATGCCAGGCAAATTAATGTATAAACGTCAATACAAAATGAGAAGTCTGAAAATGTGAGGCCATCCTATAATTTTGTCAACAAGAAGCTTCCAGCACACAGCTCTTTGCCTCGTTGGCGTGGCACTTTAGGTGTTGGTCTATTAATTTCACAGCTGTCATTATGTCCTTTCCTCCGCTCGCTGAGGAGCCTCCAGGGCGATCTGCAACCTTGAGCCACTTTGGAGAGTTGTGGACTTTGTCTGTCACCTTCAGACTCCACCTCCCACTGCAGATATATGTATGGAGCTATAGCTGCCCTCAGCCCTCCTGACTGCATGGAGACCCAGGGGAGGCAATAACAAGCTGGGGAGTTATTAGTGCAACGCTGATGTATCTGGAAGTTGTCTGAGGGCGTGCAGGTCACTACTATCATGACTGTTATTGATCACTATCATTGTGTGTCTTCTAAAAAGGGATCTCACACCCACAGCGGTTGGCACGGCATTAAACATGACGTGTCATCCGGCCAAGTGTGAAGGCAGACATGTATATTACTTTTTTGAATGGTCACACTGGGGAAAAGTGTTGGTAGTTGCCCTCTGACATTGAGATTATAACATATCATTGAAAGAAAGGTTTTATTTTAAATACAAATACAGCCATGCCAGCGGTTCTTTGAGCTAAATGTTAACTTCAGGATGCAGACCGAATCTAAAGTGCAAACATTCTCAAAAGGTTACACACGGTGACCATCATCCCAAAGGATAATAATAATAATAATAATAATAATAATAATAATAATGGGTTCCATTTATAAAGCACTTCATATTTGAATTCAAATCCCGAAGTGCTACAAGTAGTGAGCATGAACAGTATAAATAAACATTACACAACACGGTAGAATTAATAAAAAAGCAATACAAATAAATAAAAAATAAATAAAAGGGTGATAAAAAGGTCTAGGCAAAGGCTCTTTTGAAGAGATGGGTTTTGAGGCCTTTTTTAAAAGCCTCCACGGTCTGTGGTGCTCTCATTTGGTCGGGGAGAGCATTCCACAGGCTGGGAGCAGTCGAGCAGAAGGCCCGGTCTCCCATAGTACGGTTTGAGGAAATTGGAGTTGCTGGAATGGGTGGTCCGCAAGAAGGTATGGGGGGTGAGGAGTTCCTTGAGGTAGGGAGGGGCAGTTCCATGGACACACTGGTGGGTGAGGACGGAGACCTTGAATTCGATCCTCAGTTCCACGGGTAGCCAGTGTAGTGCTTTAAGGATGGGGGTGATGTGATCATATTTGCGCACCCTCATCAGGATCCTAGCAGCGCTGTTCTGAATGTACTGGAGCTTTTGGATGCTTTTGTTAGGGATCCCGATGAGGAGTGCATTGCAGTAGTCCAGCCTGGAGGAGACAAAGGCATGGACCAGCTTTTCGGCATCAGACAGAGTGAGTGTGGTGCGGAGTTTGGCGATGTTCCTGAGGTGATAAAATGAGTTATTGCACAGCTGTTTAATGTGGGGCTCAAAGGTCAGATGGGCGTCCATTTTAACACCCAGGTTGGTGACTATTGAGGAGAGGGTAATGTCCTGGCCGGAGAAGGTGATGGTGGTGATGGTGGATGACCGAACCTGGTGTGGGGTGCCAACTATAATGGCTTCGGTCTTGGAGCTGTTGAGTTTCAGGAAGTTTTGCTTCATCCACGCCTGTATCTCCTCCAGGCAGGCAGTGAGTGTGGGTGAAGGCAGGGCTGCAGAGGAGGTAGGGTTGATCCTGAGGTACAGTTGGGTGTCATCAGCGTAGCAATGGAATGATACTCCATGTCGGCTGATGATAGAACCAAGGGGGAGCATGTAGAGTGTGAAGAGGGTGGGGCCGAGAACTGATCCTTGAGGGACACCACAGGTGATGTTGTGGGTACCCGACTCTGCCTCGCCCAATGAGACGTACTCTGTTCTCCCAGTGAGGTATGATCTGAACCAGTCAAGGGGAGAGTCAGAGAGTCCGATGGTGCAGTGCAGACGATGGAGGAGGATGCCATGATCGACGGTGTCGAAAGCTGCAGTGAGATCGAGGAGGATGAGGAGAGAGGGAGAGCCAGCATCAGCCGTCATCAGCAGGTCATTGGTGACCCTGACCAGGGCAGTTTCTGTGCTGTGGCCTGAGCGGAAACCAGACTGGAATTTCTCAAATAAGTTGTTGGAGTTTAGGTGGTCCTGGAGCTGAGCAGCAACTAGTTTTTCGAGCACTTTTGATAGAAAAGGAAGGTTGGAAATGGGTCTGTAGTTAGCTAGCACTCCCGGGTCAAGGGAGGGTTTTTTGAGATGAGGTTTGATGACAGCGGTTTTTAGGGCAGAGGGGACATGGCCAGCCTGAAGTGAGAGGTTTACTATCTTAGTGATCATGGGGCTCATGGTACAGATGTACGATTTTACAAGAGCTGACGGAAGGGGGTCCAGGACACAGGTGGAGGGCTTCATCCTCCTAACGATGCCCTCAACCTCTCGCTGAGAGATGTCCGTGAAACAGCGAAGAGGCTGGGTTGTCCCAGGCTGTGGGTCAGCAGTTGTAACTGGAGGTGCAGAGGGGCTAGAGAGGAGGGAGCGGATAGTATCAACTTTGTTAGTGAAGAAGGCGGCAAAGTTGCCACACTGCTTCTCATTGGAGTCGGAGTCTAGAGGACTTTGACTTAATAACTAAAGTGATCCTGTAGCTCACCACTTTACAAATGTTCCTATCCCTATGCTTTGGTCACACTTTTAATTTGTCCAATACATTGGGAATTTGACCAGATACTGGGCATAAATGTTAAGCTTCAGCTGTACTTTATGTTAATGAAAAATCTGAAAAGTGTTGCCATGGTAATAAACCAAACAGCACCGCGGGTCTAAATAGCACCAAATGAATAATACTCCTCGAAGTACTGTTTCCTATGGTTAAAACATAAATAAAAACTAATTAATGATGTACCCGTAGTGTTACTCAACACTAATTATCACTGTCATGAACTTAAATAGCACATTTAACATACAAAATTATAATACATTGCAACACAGTTTCTAGCGCAACTCACTGTCAGGATGTGTGGAAAAGGTAGGACCCAAATGCAGTATTAACAAAAAGCGAGCTTTAATTTACAAAAACAGCCGATGACAAACAACAACAAGAGACAAACTTAGCATTACCAAAACAGGGGAGCACGAGTAAATAATCCAGGACCAACACCTCTAGGACAAACAAGGAGCGTGACATGAAGGGAAAGACAAACAATGAACCAACACTGAACACAGGAAGAGACTAAATACATGGAGGGGTAATCACGAGACGAGAAACAGCCGGGCAGGGGAGGCAGAAACACAAGGGCAACAGGTGAACACAATCAGACACACCAGGGAAACTAATGACGGGGAGGAAAACACAGGGAGAAAAGAACAGTAAAACAAAACCCATTACCAGACACAAAACTAAAACCGTGACATGACATAAGAATCGTGACAGAACCCCCCCCTCAAGGGACGGATTCTAGACGTCCCTAAACACACAAACAAAGTCCAAACTTCGAAAAGGGTGGCTAGAGGGAGTCCGGAGGACGGGTCTTGGGCGGACGGTCCGGGGGCAAGGTAGAGTTTGTGGTGGGGGTCTCAGGCTGACGGCCCGGGGGCAAGGCAGAGTTCATAAAGGGGCGAAGGCCACAGTGGGCAAACTCAGGGGACCGGGCATGAGGGTGAAGGCAGCGGCTGGAAGAGTCAGGGGGCCGGGCCCGAGGGCGAGCACCGCGGGCGGGAAAGTCAGGGGGCCGGGCTCGAGGGCGAAGACCACGGCACTCAGGGGGCCCGGCTCGAGGGCGAAGACCGCGGCTGAGGAACTCAGGGGGCCGGGCACAAGGACGGGCAGGAGCTGGTGGAACCCCTAGCGGGTCAGGCGTAGACGGGACCCTGGACGGAACATCAGCTGTTGTCAGTGGGACCCAAAATGGAGCAAGGGCTGGTGTCGATGGGACCCTAAACAGGACAGGACATGGTGTTGGCAGGAAACCCGGCGGAGCAGGTGTCGACGGGACGCCCAACGGCACATGACATAGGGTTGGCAGGACCCCCGGCAGAAGAGTAGTCGGCGGGACCCCCAACAGGACAGGACATATAGTTGGCAGGACCCCCGGCAGAAGAGTAGTCGGCGGAACCTCCAACGGCACAAGCCATAGGGTTGGCAGGACCCCCGGCAGAAGAGTAGTCGGCGGGACCCCCAACAGAACAGGACATGGAGTTGGCAGGACCCCCGGCAGAAGAGTAGTCGGCGGGGCCTCCAACGGCACATGACATAGGGTTGGCAGGACCCCGGCAGAAGAGTAGTCGGCGGAACCTCCAACGGCACAAGACATAGGGTTGGCAGGACCCACGGCAGAAGAGTAGTCGGCGGGGCCTCCAACGGCACATGACATGGAGTTGGCAGGACCCCCGGTAGAAGAGTAGTCGGCGGGGCCTCGAACGGCACAGGACATAGGGTTGGCAGGACCCCCGGCAGAAGAGTAGTCGGCGGGGCCTCCAACGGCACATGACATGGAGTTGGCAGGACCCCCGGCAGAAGAGTAGTCGGCGGGGCCTCCAACGGCACAGGACATAGGGTTGGCAGGACCCCCGGCAGAAGAGCAGTCGGCGGGACCCCCAACGGTACAGGACATGGAGCCGGCAGTATCCCCAGCGGAACCTCCAACGGCACCGGACATAGGGTTGGCAGGACCCCCGGCAGAAGAGTAGTCGGCGGGACCTCCAATGGTGCAGGACCCCCGGCAGAAGAGTAGTCGGCGGGACCCCCAACGGGACAGGACACGGAGTTGGCAGGACCCCCAGCGGAACCTCCAACGGACCAGGACATTGGGTAGGGACTTGAGAGGGGACTCGAGAGGTGACTTGAAAGGGGACATGCGAGGGAACTCGAGAGGGAACTCGAGGGGAGACTTGAGAGGGGACTTGAGAGGGAACTGGAGAGGAGACTTGTGAGCCACTTGTCAGCCACTCCTGAGCCAGGGCTTGTGAGCAACCTCCTGGCGTGCCTCCTTCAAAGCAACCTCTTTAGCCCGTCTGGATGAGGCTGCCAACCAAGTATAACAAATGTACTCTAGGGCGTACTTGTGGTGATCCGCCTGTTGAGCCAACGAAAAAGAAACTGCGGAGTCCATTACGTGTCGGTTCATTCTGTCAGGATGTGTGGAAAAGGTAGGACCCAAATGCAGTATTAACAAACTTAGCATTACCAAAACAGGGGAGCACGAGTAAATAATCCAGGACCAAAACTTCAATGACAAACATGGAGCGTGACATGAAGGGAAAGACAAACAATGAACCGACAGGGGAACACAGGAAGAGACGAGACTAAATACACGGAGGGGTAATCACGAGACGAGAAACAGCCGGGCAGGGGAGGCAGAAACACAAGGGAAACAGGTAAACACAATTAGACAATTAGACACACCAGGGAAACTAACGACACAAGGAGAAAAGAACAGCAAAACAAAACCCATTACCAGACACAAAACTAAAACCGTGACATGACATAATTACCTCACACAATTACTGCAACTCCGCACACCCCCAACGCACAACACCCGGTCAGCTACAAGCATCCAAAAATTAAAACCTTTGTCTCCCCCCGCACCTTCAATGTCACTATTATTGACACCCTGGTACACACATGTAGCTGCTTTGCCTGATGCTGATTTTAATGACTGATTGAACCACAGCAATATTGTTTTAGAGTTTTTATATGTTTAACTGCTATGCCTGTCATCTTTGCTCTATGTGTTTGTGTTGTCTCCTGGGTTCTGGAGTGCCCGGAGTGTGTCTTTTTATTTCCTCCCAAACCCCATCCCCTCAGGAAGCCTTTGCCTCCTGTCAGGTCATCATTGTAAATAAGAATTTGTTCTTAATTGATTTTCCTGGATAAATAAAGGTTCTACTACTACTACTACTACTACTACTACATAAGAATCGTGACACTCATCAACAACAATGCTCACGTCTCTGTGAGGGGAGGGCGGAAATGACAAACAGGAAGTAAACAATGCAATGGGAAAGTATTCCCACGGGAAAACTAACTCAAAAATATAAAATAAAACAATCTCATAGAAATTAAATTCACAATCTTCTTATGAATTAAAGGGGAAAGGAAACACCAATTACAGCTATAATATTCCGGTAGTTTATTCATTTTACAATGGATATTGGTCGTAATATTTATTGTATATGATATTACTCGCCAAAAGAAAATTAATTATCCGCCGGCCGGGTGGGGAATTCCGGGACCAGGCTGCCGCCATTAGGGGAGTCCCAAATGGTGACGTCACTGGGTGGGTCTTCGCTCCGGGTATCCATACCGGAAGTCAACACAACGTAGCAGATATGGCAGCGATGGAGGAATTTTGCAATGAGATCGACGTTTTGAACGATGAATTTGACTATTCGTTGGGAGATGACATTGATGTGGAAGCATCTACAGTTACCAGGCATCCCATGGCCTATGCTTATGAACCGATTCCGTCGAATAGAGTGGCATACGATCCGGAATCCGCCGAAAGTACCGACGGTTCTGAACTCGCCGAGTGGGATACCACCAGTTCCAGTACCGACTCGGTCTCAGAGGAAGAAGATGTTGCTCAAAACCCGGGACGAATGGACAACACAGATTGGTGTACCTGTAACAATTGTGTGGTGATGCCATCGGAAAATGAAAAAATAAATAAAAATAAAAATAAAAACATACTCTGTTATCCTCTTAGGCCCCACGGAACCAAAATCGCGTCATTTGCAGGAAACAACGTCTAAGGAACCTTAATATTTAATAAACTATGAATATTTTATATCCATATAACGGGAAAAAACTCATTTAACTGATCTTTTTCATTTATTTAAAAAAATAAAACACACAATGCTAACAGTGAGCCTCTGAATTAGCCCCGAGCTAAACATGCTAAGCTATTACTGCACCGAAAATCACTCCTAGCTCCCTTATTACTAGGGGTCGACCGATTATCGGCAAGGCCTTCTCAGATTACAGGCAGGTGCGAAGAACGCAGACACAGACAGAGGCAAGCAGCAGCGCTGAGCGGCAGAGCCATACATGTGTTTCGAAGGTAAATCAGTTGAAAGCCAAAGTTCAATAAACATCCCAATCCCCTATGCTGAAGTTGCAAAAAAAGCACGATCTATTGATCCAATTCTATCAGCTTCCCAGTTACAAAGGGATGCGGGAAGTCAGTCAGCGTGCAGCGTCTCGCAGCGGAACTGTGGTGCGGAGGGGGGGCTGTGAGTGGAGCCTCGCAGTTGTTCAGGTTGATATGTGAAGCTCATTAGCTAATGTATTTAGCAAATGTTTAGAAGTGAGGCTACTAGTCTAACGTTAGGTCTACTGTAATAGCCTCACTTTTAATAGTTTGCAAAACATTAGCTAGCACTAGTGTTTTGCAGTTGCTAGCAGCTTATTGGGATTTTATGCTAGACAGACAGGCATTGGTTTGATATAATAAATTAAGCATTATTGTTAGTTAAGCATGTCAGCCTGCTGCCCCACTTCTTGTCTCTCTCTAACTCATAGTAGATGGCTGCACTAAAGAAAAGCGCACAGAGAGGAATCCAGTTGTAAGATGTTTAAAAGTTCATTAAACATAATATATGCTTAAATGCATTTCAAAGAAGTTGTGTTGAGTTGTGTTGGAGTTTGTGTTATTCTACATTTTGACACTATAGATTTTCTGATTTTACTGCAAATGTATATCGGTTCCAAATATCGGTTATCGGTCTCCTTGATTACTAATAATCGGTATCGGTATCGGCCTTGAAAAAGCCATATCGGTCGATCCCTACTTATTACTTATCCTAGCTGCACATCCAACACATTGTTTATGATCGTAAAGACACAGAATCTAACGGTGCCCACCTCAACACTGAAAGATACAAACTCACGAGGTTATCAACAAAAACGTACATCAAAACAAGTGGCGCTAGGTACTAACATGCGCTAGGCTAACGGCTTACCTTCCTCATTGTCTGGTCTAAACTGGTCTTCAATGGCATTACAATGATTAAAAAGATGATGTAGTTAATCCATAGGTTAATATCCAATGGGGCTGTGTCCCCTTTGAAATGTTCTGATAATCTATAAGCAATACAACTGCAATTCCGTTATCTGCTGTCCGCTCTGTGCTCCGTGCGCTCTGGGTCCTGCAATACCATCCATTGAACACCTAGTCCAGCAATACTAGCCTTTTTAGGGCTGTTTTCGACAGATGAGCGTGTGTATGCCAGTTTAATTAGTTGAGCTATAGAACACCCCAATTCTCCATTGTACGTCATAATAATAGCTACCATTTAGTTTTTCACGCGATTGCATTAATTAATAAGGTCACACTGTGTCAGTAAATACATGTGTGAGCTAGTAATCTGGTAGTGCTGCAATATTTACCTCTCTCTCGGCAGCTGAAGCAACTCGTTTGGTGGCTCGAACTTCACGTTTGTTGACACTGTCATTGTCTTGCGTGGCCGACGTGCTGGGACGGTCGGTGTTCCCGACTGCATACTTTGAAAAATCGAATATTGTGGGAACAGATCCTGGCTTCAAATCCGATGTTTTGTATTGAACCAGGCATCCAGACTCATCAAACGTCATTTTGTGGACATAATCGTCATTTTTAAAGTGTTCGCTGCACACACGTGCAGCCTATGGAAATGTACTTCTTCCTTCTTCGTATAAAATCCATTTGTGCAGCCTGGGGCAATACAATAAACTCCTGACGACGACCGCACTGACAGACTTAATCCACACCCACCTATGACGTGGGCCCCACCTCCGTGCTCACTTCCGTATAAATAGGAAGTAGGCCCTACAATCTGCTCCCACACAAACAGCTTTTCTTCAGCTATTCGCGGAGCCAGTGGGGCAAGAACCTTAGAGGGCTGCGCCTATAGTCATAGAAGCTGGGTTACAGTATGTAACCCCAGTTCTATATCGTATAAGGCAGGGGTGGGGAACCTGCGGCCCACAGGCCTTATACGGCCCGCGAGACAATTAGGTACGGCCTTCGAGGTAATTTATAAACACACGCAAAAAAGAAAAAAATTAAAGAAATCTAGACCGCAAAAAATTAAACAAGCGAGTGCCTGTTTTTCCTGGCCAAGGTCAGGGTCCTTGAACACAACACGAGCCTAACGTGGTATATGTCTCGTCTGACAGGGGTGCAGTTCTGACGGAGAGCAACAGAACGCGGCTCCGGCACTTCCAAAAATTGCAGTACCCATAAGGAGCCGTACACATGCCGCAGTTTTTGCGTGGCTGTGTCTTAGTTGAAAGCCCAGTGGCGATCTGTTCATCTGTCACACTGATCATACAGACAGTCAATAACTGTGTTGTTAGCATCTGGTTAATAAGAAGCTTTTTCTCCAACCAGTGAGGTAAAGGCACATCTTTACATAATCATTATAAAAAAATAATGGTATAAAATACTATATGACAGTAAAAAAAAGTTGTTATTAATAAACAAGAATACAGTTTGAAAGGGGAGTGATTTGTAAAATATTCATAAAGAAAAATAAATCTGCTTACAGTTCTGTTTCATCTGGGTGTTGAGAGATGTATCCATAGAGCTCATAATTTTGCTCTCAAAGTGCACAAGATTGATGCTTTTAACTTCAACATTTAAAAAATAATCTTCCCGGGGGAGCATGCCCCCAGACCCCCCTAGAGGAGGTTAGGTCCCCCCCCCACTTAAATCATGTCCACATGGATAGGAAACTAAATACATTTGCACACATCTTGTGTCCATATCTTTCTGATTTGGTGGTCATGCCACAACCGTGCACGTGAATGCATGCGCGAGTCATGGTAAAATATCTCGATTAAGGGGTTGCTTTTTCTTTGCACACCATGAAAGAAAGGCGAAATTAATGGGCTGTGATTTTAGTATTTTTAAGCAGAGGTCAATAATTTGTACGGCCCTCGGAGGATGTCGGAAAAATTGAAATGGCCCTTGAGAGGAAAAAGGTTCCCCACCCCTGGTATAAGGCTTCGCCCTCTAAGGCTATCGCTATTGGGTTAAGGGCGAAGCAGGATGTAGTCTACGCCCCACTGGTCTGTCCGTTACCAGAAGCACAAAACACACATCTACTCAATTAATAACCCATCTCCATTTCGCCATGCGTAATGGAGCATCACATTCCCAGGGAATATAGCATTACAAAATGAATATTCTCCATCAGGGAACAAAGGTAGGCTAAATAGGTTACCTGTCGTTTAAAAAAGTAGAGACCAACATCTCACTTGATTAAAAATGATCAAAGAGGGGGAACAAAGGGCAGCACTCTACGTGCCGACAGGCAGGAGAGAGGGCACGCAATTGAGACCCCGACATTACTCTGACAGGACACTCAGTACTGAGTGTGTCAGAGAGGAATGGGAGATATCCCTCAAATAAAAACGAATAAAAGAACAGGGGGAAGACCAAGATGCAGCATATGTCTTCCACTGACATTCCTCCGTGCAACGCCGTAGAGGTTGAAATTCCTCTGGTGCTGTGCGCTTTGATGTTCCCCGGGGGATCCACCCCAGAGGAGACATACGCCTGTGCCACAGCCTCAGTGATCCTGCATTCTCAGGGAGAACCAGAGAGCACATTGCGCATTCACGCGTGCGGCGAACAGATCCACCTCCGCTCTCCCGAACCTGCTCCACACCTGCTGCGCTGATCGGACACCTCCCTGACGATTTATGTAGGCTGCCGCTGCCTTATTGTCTGTTCGTATCAACACATGATGATTCCACAGCAACGGGGCGAAGTGCTGGATTACGGAGAGTAATTCCAGCACGTTTGTATGGAGAGATGAGAGAGTGCGTCTGTGAACACCGAGGTGTGTGACGTCACCCTGCCGAGGGGAACCCCCACTGACAGAACGTGGAGATTTTTCCAGTAGGTCAGATCCAAACCTATGGATAGAGGAATGCACACCATGCGTCTCCTCTGACGCACGGGGTTGATGCGCAGGCATATAAACCACCTCTGAAGTCTCCTCATGTGAAGGAGACCCAGGGGAATCACCACGTGACCAGCTGACATCATGCCCAACAGCTGCATCAGGGAGAGGGCTGTCACCACCCTGCGGGGTGTGACGCGCCTGAGGAGAGCTGTCAAATTCTCCACTCTCCGCTGTGAGAGTCGTGCTCTCATGCGGACTGAGTTGAATTCCACTCCCAGATAAATGATAATCTGGGAGGGAAGAGGACAGCTCTTCTTCCAGTTGATGATGAAACCCAGGTTTGACAGATGCGATACGAATTGTACCGTCTGTTAAGCAGCTTCCTCCCTGGAGCGAGCCAGCAACAGCAGGTCGTCCAGATAAAATAACACTCTCATCCCTCCTCTGTGTAGCGGCTCCAGCGCCGTCACCACACACTTTGAAAAGGTGCGAGGAGCCAGGGAATATCCGAACGGCAGTCGGTTGAACTGGTACGCTATTCCCTTGAATGAGAACCGCAGGAATTTCCTGTGTTTCGGGATGATGGTTATGTGGAAGTAAGCATCCTTCAGGTCTATGGAGATGTACCAATCTCCCTGGTGCACACACTCCATTACCTGTTTGATTGTCAGCATATGAAAAGGTATTTTCATTATCACCCTGTTGAATGCTGACAGATCTAGGATGGGTCTCATCCCCCCGGTCTTTTTTGGGATAAGAAAATAACGGGAGTAAAACCCCCGATGTTCTTCCCCTTGAGGAACCCTGGAGATCGCTCTCTTTAACAAGAGTTCCTGCAGCTCTGACTGGAGCGCAAGACACTGTTCTTGGGATGACAGGAGTGTTTCCTGAATCCCCTCAAACTGCGGGGGGGTAAGGCTAAGTCCAACAGTGTCACTTTTATTGAGAATTGTGGTAACAAATATTTCTATCGATCATCAAATATAGCAGGGAAAAAAGAGCTGCTGATTTGAAAAAAAACCTCGAGAGACGGCTGAGGTGACCGCGGTGCAGAACTGCTGTATAGTTTAAATCTCCTAACAATGGTGTCCATTTTAGACACAGGCTTATTATATTTACAGCCCTTAATAACATTCATTTTCTGGGCTCAATGTGTGTCTTGGCCGTTTTCGTTGTGATCGCTAAATTCCCCTAGTTTCCCCTTGTTTATAATATCACCGTTCCAAGCAAACGAGTGCTTTTTGTTTTGAAATCTAATATTAAATGTAGGGCTGTCAGTCGATTAAAAATATTTAATCGCGATTAATCGCATGATTGTCCATAGTTAATCGCAATTAATCGCACATTTTTTATCTGTTATCTAAATGTACCTTGGTGGGATATTTTTCAAGTTTGTAATACTCTTATATATGAGTGGACAAATATGCTTTATGCAAATGTTTATTATCATTTGAACAATGACAAATATTCTCATGAATATTAAACACAACAACCTCTGAACATTACAAATATTCGCCTCAATTCAACCTGGAACCTCTCTCATTCAATAATACAATACAAAGTGTGTGTGTGTGTGTGTGTGTGTGTGTGTGTGTGTGTGTGTGTGTGTGTGTGTGTGTGTGTGTGTGTGTGTGTGTGTGTGTGTGTGTGTGTGTGTGTGTGTGTGTTCATTGGAGCTATGTGCAACTCAAGGCATATGCTCGAACGGGAGCTGCCTGGACGCTGCAATCATGTTACGCGCACTATCCGTGCTGAGTGTGCTGACTTTTCGTCTGGCTTCCTGCATAAAGTCAAGTGCTCTGCGCATTTGTCGGCAAAATGTTGCTCCTCTGTTTTCATTTAAACAGCTCCTTATATCCGTTAGCGCAGCTAGCTAGCACCAGATGCTAACAACAACAATGCACGTAAGGTCTCTCTCTCGCTCGCTCGGGCCACACATACACACACCCTCCCGGTCCTCCCAATAGCCAGTCGGTGCCTGCCGGTGAGCGTGGAAGTGTGGTCTGCTGCAAGCGGGCGGCAGGAGCGGGGCTGTCAGCATCAGCTTGTAGATGGTATTTTAAACTCGATGCGCTCTGAAACTACGGGGTGGCCGAGGACAAAAAATGCACATGCGTTAATCGCGTTAAAATAATTAGTGGCGTTAATTTTTCGTTAACTTGACAGCCCTAATTAAATGTAAACATTGAATGAATGTGCATGAGAGCAAAATGTATAAATATGAGCATTAAAATATAATAATATGAATGTGTGAGTGTAAATATATGTGTGAGAGTGAACATATGTGTATGTAAAAGGAGAATATATGTGTGTGAGAGTGAACATAGTATGTATAAGGAGAATGTATGTGCGTGAGAGGACCAGTATGAATTGCGGCATGTACGGCCCCTCATACGGCCCTGATGACATGCATGTTACTTAGTCGAGTATTAAAATTCATACAAAATAAATATTGATTAATACTTAATTGACAAGGTTTGTACACTCATTCAACCTCAAAAGTTGGTTTCTGTAAAAATCATCTGGATAGGAGGAGTGGTAGTGTTGGGGCAGCAACCTCTGCTCCGCGCCGATCCTATATGAGTTTGTTTTAAAAGAAGGAAAACTCAAAACAACCAGGATAGGGGTTGAACAATAATCTGCTTTAATGGTAAAATACAACACAATCACGAAGTAATCCGGATTACTCTGGCTCTGGTTCTTCCCGCTGAGAGATCAACTTACTTGTCTTTGTCAGCAGGAGGAAGAGAGGACGAACCAAAGACAGAACAGGCTTACATACACAAACAAAACAGGAGGAGCAGGGTCAGATGCTCCTCTTTTCAGGTCATCTCATTGGGAGATGCAAAACGATGGCGTGTCGTAGCGCATCAGCGCGAGCCAGCCGAGGAAGAGTCTTTTACCATTTAAGGTAAAACAGACGCATTGGGTGTCCTACACAAACCTTCCATTATAACAAGCTCGTCATCTTGTGGAAACCTCCACACACCCACACATTTTGCAGAGACTTCCCTCTCTGTGGCCCCCTCCCTCCCCTTAGTTCAATGTACACATAGTTTCACATACTTTTGGTGTAGTTGTTATAGTTAACTAATACAAGCAACTTATGTACGTTACTTTAATATCAATAATAACAAGGAAAACATTACCTCTGCTCTCAAGCAGTGACATAGTAGAATATCAGCATCTATTGAGAACGCACACTCATTTTTCCTTCTTTTACCATTTAAGGTGAAACAGACACATTGGGTGTCCAGCACGAACCCTTCATAAATATATACAGAGAACGCACACTCATTTTATAGATCTGAGCTTATCTTCAAATAAGGACATTCCCCTGCTCACATCTTACTCCAAATACAATGGTTTCACTCTTCATATTTCCAACTTCCTTGTTCCACAGACTATTATTACTGATACAAAGTAATTAAGTACACACATGAATATATAAAAACACACTTCTTATATATCAGGGGACATTAAGATGAATATACCAAAAATACGCTGTATCAAACTTTCACTTCAAACTTTTAAGTTACTTCAATTTTCGCACAATTGTG
Source organism: Pseudochaenichthys georgianus (assembly GCF_902827115.2). Taxonomy (NCBI): domain Eukaryota; kingdom Metazoa; phylum Chordata; class Actinopteri; order Perciformes; family Channichthyidae; genus Pseudochaenichthys; species Pseudochaenichthys georgianus. The sequence continues at coordinate 4,559,539 of NC_047523.1, forward strand.
ATATGCTGCACAGTGCTACCATTCACATGATCAAAGGAAGTAGGAACAAATGTACCATAGGATGTACTCTATTGGTATCTGTATTAGTTGAAGGGTACTTGTATTGGTAGTGGTTTGAAATGTTTTGAGTGATACCCTGCCCAACATGAAGCTAAAAAGGTTCATTTTTTTCAGATTGTTTATACGGCAACAGGATTTGTCATGAATTCATCAGTTCAGCCCATAGGTTCAGCCATGACAGTGTACACTGTTTCTGTTTCCTTGGTGTCTGAATGCACAGTACCCTGGGATATGTTCTATGCCCTCACACAGAGTGATTTTACATGCTGGAACAGATGGCCATAGGATGACTTGTGCATGACAACTAGTCACTCTCTGTGCTGTATCTTGTTCCACTCATGCCTCAGTGATCATGAGCGCCTGCAGTAGCTTATGAGCTAATCATCAGAGCAAAACACTGGACAGTGATCTAATTTAAGCTGCTGTTACAAAAGGCTACAAAAGCCTGGATGTAACAAAGAAAGGGAAAGAGATCGACTAGGAGCAAACTTCACAGATTGTGCCCATCTTGGCTGAAGATAATGGCAGCATCTGTTCACTTCCTCACTAACACAGTCTATTGCATTTATTTCCCCTATATTAATCCCAGATAAATGCGTTGAGAAGTTGTTTAGGGTAATATCAAACATTATGGCAGTCATAAACTTGTTAAAGGCTGTTATTCTGTGGATCCCACATCAGAGCAAACAAAAGACAACATTCCTCAACATCGACAATAGAGTTTGAGAACAGTTCTCTTGAGGGTTTTATTCAGATTCCCCCTCACTCTCTGTGGCTCACTGTGCCTTTACAAGCAGGGAAAATGACCAGAGGTTGGTGGAACAGAGACACCATTAATAAGCCCTCTGAGGCTGTTGTATAAGCTATGTTCTTTCCCCCTAAGCACAAGGAGACATTCATCTCACCCCCTCTCTCCTGTGTGATCTCTTAATGACAATGAAACAGGCCTGCAAGAATTCAAGCAATTTTCTAAATTGATTTTTCTCCCAGACAATTTTCTTTGTCGTTACAGTGTCATTCATAACTTGTCATGGGATTCACACAAGCTTTTATGTGGGAGTCTGTGGCGGTGTGGACTGCACACTAGGCCTTGTTAGTGAGCTGATGTGCAGTACTTTTGTATGCATGAAGCTCCACATAGGCTTCCTTTTTATGGAGTCAGCAGCAACATGCCCTATACACATCTGTGCAGCTGAGTACCACCGGGACATGTGTGGGCTGCCAAGTGGAGCTTAGAACATACGTGGTTAGGGTCAAATGATTTTCTCTACCCCCAGCAATATTATGCACTTACCTCTCTAAATTGCAGTCTATGTACAATACAACAAAAGGTACTGTATGAGCCAATTAGCACTCCGGGTATAAAGGTAGGAACCAATGTTAGATTCAGGTTCTGCCAGAAGGTCAAACTGTTGTTGACCACACACACACACACCCGAGCACAAAAACGAAACCAAGGGATACTCACAGACGCTGAGGTAAAGTTTGACTGCCGAAGCTCAGCTAAGTCTTTTTTATTGTCATTTGTTACACGGTGATGGAATCGGATGCAAGTTCAATGGACTGAGTGTTACATTTGAGACTTTTGTATCAGACTTTTTATTCACCTGACAAGCTAAAGAGTTTGTCAATTACGCCAACAAAGCGGATCCTCAATGGCTTAGAGCGTTGGTCTCTGTTGAGAAAGATATTTACCAAGGCCTTTTACCCAGTTTATCACTCTACTTCTTTAGTCAGCGTCAGTTCTCTGGCCCTAACCAATACATCTTCAGTGTCTGCCATCACGTTCTGTGTTTTCCTTGTGATCTGAGTCTTTGCTCCAGCACTCCTTTACAGCTTCTACAGGTACAGTATGTTAATGTATTGGTATGTGTTTCTACATGCACAGTGTTGATGTGCCAGGTTGTGACCACCCGCGGTGGGTTGTCTGTCAGAAACCAGCAGAGAAGAGCCGCCCTAACATGAAGACAAATGAGGTGCAAAAGGAAAAGGCTGCCAGGCTCGCTGCCGGCGGGGCCGCTCGATAAAAAGAAGGATGAGGAGACGCTGTTCAATAAAGCGATCTGCCCGACAGGGACGGCCAGAGATGAAACAACGAGAGAGAGAGAGAGAGAGAGAGAGAGAGAGAGAGAGGTGCCAAAATAAAGAGAAAAAGAGTGTCAGAACAGAGAAAAGGCCAACAAAACCTGAGAGACCCAGAGAGAGGTTAGAGAAAAGAAAGAAGTCCTCGACACAGGGAAGGAGGAAGAGAATAACAACACAAATTGTGAATCATCATTCCCCCTGCAGAAGCAAGCCTCCTTTAGCAGCCGGAGCCTGTGACAGATTAAGCTCCCTGATTCCATTTTACATCTATATACGATAACTGGAGGGAAGGATTTGGAATGTGGTCATCCGTAACTCGACAGCCCTACACCAGATTCTGTTCAGTATCTGTCCCCCATGCTGTCACAGCCACCGCAGGGTTTTGTGCTTATTCTGCCCCATACACCCGTTTATTGAATTTCAATGTTAAACATAAGTTTGCTGTTTTCTTTCTCCCCATGGCACTTGTCAGACCCCGGAGACAGGAAATAAAATAAAGGAGAGATTGAAGAAAAGTATTCTCATATTGAATGAAGTCACAGGCTGCGCTGCTGAGGTCTTTTCTTTATAAATGCAATGTTTTGGCTCCAGTTATCCAGGTGTAATTAGGGTTAAATCCCCGGCTGTCAGTCAGCTTGTCATTTACGGCCACTAAAGGGGACATCTCCGATGCTGAGGAGCGCAGGTCTGCCACTCCAATCAGCTTTATGAAGCTGGGGCCTGTCAGATAAGCAGGGGCCAGCAGGGGCACACACTGTGGAGAGGAGGAGGAGGATGATCTGCTCCTTCAATGAATCAATCAATGAAGGACGAAGGATGCAGTGACACAGGGCCGTGAAAGAAGCCAGGATTGATTGAGACTCAAAATCCAATCTGATGGATAATCCGAGGAATTACAAATGGCAACATGAAGTAGCTGTATGTATAAGAGCTTCTCTTTTTAATCAATATTCAAATTCAATATGCAGTTATAAGAAGGGAACACCTTTCTTCTTCAGTCTAAAAGGGTTTGTTCAAATATTAAATACACTTTTTAATTAAACAAGTAGAAACATCAAGGTCTGAAAAGTGAAGCCAATGTGGAATTACTTTTCAAGAGGACAAATTCTGCAAATGTTCAGGTTCATATTAGTATAGTGTCTCTACTGGGACATGTCTCCATGCTTTAATATTCAAAAAGCTCCTTATTTTTCTCATACTGCCTGTGCTGCAGCACCTCTTTTCACCCTGTGTCTGAAACCAGAGCCCAGTCTGCTCTGATTGGTTAGCTGGCCGGCTCAGTTGTGATTGGTCAACTGCTCAGAGATCTCCTGCCCCTTAGCCTATCACGTGTTGGAACACTAGCCAATAGACGTGCTAGTGTTACTATGTGCCATAAGTAAACACTGGAGTCAAAAGGAGTCCAATGGAGGCCTTTCAGGCAGGGGGGGAGTGTGTGGGAGAGAAACTCCCTCTAGAGGGAACACAGGGATTGTAGCCTCTGCAGACCATTACCATGCACCAAAACCTAAAGAAGACAATACGGGCAAGAGATAACCTCAAAAAGCATAATAGGGCTGCTTTAAGATGAATTATTTATAATATCTAACGGAGGGCAACTCAAAAAGGTTTGTCTATAAGTCTGATTAGGCGCGTTCACACCGGAGTACTTTTCCCCATACTTTTCCCCGTACTTTTCCCGTTTAGTTCCGTTAGTGCCTGGAATTTTGCGTTCACACCAACAAGAGTACTTAGTTCCGAGAACTTTTACCCCCATTTGTAGTGCCTGCTGGTGGTACTATCCTGGGGAGAAAAAAGTACCAATTTCGATTGGCTGGGCGAATTGCAAACCACGGCCCGTAAAACTCAGAAAAGTTTTGTGAAGCCGCCATTGTATTTGCTGGCATTAGCATTATTAGCATTGAAGATGCTGGGAGTCCCAGCAGCTTCTGCTGAAGCCAGTCCCCAACTCTGGGGACTTCCGGCCGGGGACTTCAGGTGGCAGTATACGCCCTGAAGTGGTTTGCGGCCTGCCAGTAAACCCAAAGCAGAAGAAGAAGAAGTGACGTCAGCGGCTTCATTTGCCTAATCTTCCCTCAGAGAATTTATTCCGGTGTGAACGCGATCTGTACTTAGTTCCACGGGGTACTAAGTGCTGGCACTAATGGCCCCTACACACGGCGGCGTGCGTTGAAGCTTCAACGCTTCTGCCCATTCACTTCGAATGGGGTGACGTCACGCTTCGCCAAACTGCATTGTGGGAGCAAAGCGTAGCTTTTGCTTGCGTTGCTCGCTTCAAAATTGAGCAATGTTCTACTTTTGAAGCTTCCACGAAAGCGTCAGCCAATCGAACCGCTGCTTGTGTGTCCGGGGCGGGAGATTCATGTGATTCGTTGTTGGTCGAGCGTCAGACATGCCCAGCCGGCAAGCTTCAACGCACGCCACCGTGTGTAGGGGCCGTAAGTGCTGGGCACTAAGTACGGCAAAGTACTTGGTGTGAAAGCGGCTATTGTTCTTCTCACTTGATGTATTACCTCTGTAAACATTTTTTGAATGAGTGTATGGTCTCAATCGCTAGTTTTAAGCGTTCTTCAACACAGTATGATGTTCTTTTGGTAAAATACTGTACAGTCCCATCACTCAAGGTAGTGTTGCTCTCCCGAGTCAGAACATTTTTCACTCCATTAGGCTGATTTTGGTTTAGTTGTTAGTTGGTTGGTTTGTGATGATTGGGCACCTTTTTGCAGCATTTTGGTTCACAATTTAAACAAATTCAAACATAATATTTCACCTCCAGCTCTACCAAAGATTGACGAAGCATAAGTAGGTTTGACTACTCTTCAGACTTTTATTCATTTCAACAAGACCTTAAATCGCATGTTTGATTACTTAAATTGCTAAAGTAGAACACCTGAGTCACATTCTGCACCACCACTCACAGTATTACTTGTCTTGGCGGATCATGCACTGATTTAGACTACAACACTTCAGTTTATAGGATTTCGAGGTGTAGTCGTGGGGGAGGGGGTCTGCAGTTCGGTGGACTAAGGATTGCACCACTGCTTTTTGCAGATGATGTGGTTCTGATTGCTTCATCGGTCTGCGACCTTCAGCACTCACTGGATCGGTTCGCAACCGAGTGTGAAGCGGCTGGGATGAGGATCAGCACCTCCAAATCTGAGGCCATGGTTCTCAGCAGGAAACCGATGGACTGTCCGCTCCAAGTAGGGAATGAGTCCTTACCCCAAGTGAAGGAGTTCAAGTATCTCGGGGTCTTGTTCTCGAGTGAGGGAACAATGGAGCGTGAGATGGGCCGGAGAATCGGAGCAGCGGGAGCGGTACTGCAGTCGCTTTACCGCACCGTTGTGACGAAAAGGGAGCTGAGCCAGAAGGCAAAGCTCTCTGTCTACCGGGCCATTTTCGTTCCTACCCTCACCTATGGTCATGAAGGATGGGTCATGACCGAAAGAACGAGATCGCGGATACAAGCGGCCGAGATGGGTTTCCTCCGCAGGGTGGCTGGTGTCTCCCTTAGGGATAAGGGGAGAAGTTTGGTCATCAGGGAGGGACTCGGAGTTGAACCGCTCCTCCATGGCGTTGAAAGGAGCCAGTTGAGGTGGTTCGGGCACCTAGTTAGGATGCCACCTGGGTGCCTCCCTAGGGAGGTGTTCCAGGCACGTCCAGCTGGGAAGAGACCAAGGGGTAGACCTAGGACCAGGTGGAGGGATTATATCTCTTCGCTGGCCTGGGAGCGCCTTGGGATCCCCCAGTCAGAGCTGGTTGATGTCGCCAGGGAAAAGAAAGTTTGGGGCTCTCTGCTGGAACTGCTACCCCCGCGACCCGACCACGGATAAGCGGGAGAAGATGGATGGATGGATGGACTTCAGTTCATGGTCATACTAGGTCAATTGATGGTTAAAGCTGTTGTGTTTAGAGCAGAGCAAAACAACTAAAAGACACTGAGGTAAAGTTTGGCTGCCACAGCTAAGTTATTGTGCTTTTAAATTTCATTTACTTTTTTGTTTTAAATCACTTTTGAAACTGTAAATATTTTTGCTGTTTATGAATCTTTTTCATGGTGGCATGTCAAAAAGCTACCAACATTCCATTCTCCCAAGAGCATCCACATATTTTCCCACCGCAGCAAACAGTGTCAGCAGACTGAACAATGAAAACACATTTTAAAAGGTTTTCAATAAACTGTGAGCTACGACAAACAACACATAAGTAACACATTTAAATGTATTATATTGCTGACTAAGAAAATGTACTAAAAGGTTCAATAATGTTTTGCTTTATTAACGCAATTGCATAAAGAAACAGCACTCGTTCTCTCTCTCCAGAAAGTTTCATCATTAAGTCATTCAGTCATTCAAATCCTTCTCTTCTCTCATCGTCATTCAGGCCGCAGTGACACAGCGCTGTCACCTCAATGAGGAACATACAGCGACTAGGTCATATTTTCGATTGCCCTCATCCTGAACCTTGCCAGCTGTTCTGCCACTGCTAAAGAAGCCAAAAGATCAAAAGGAATTCTAGTATGACAGGTTGGGGGAAAAGTAACGTCTTTTTCTTCTAATGATGACTTAAGCACCGGCTCAGCCTGCCAATAGCGGGTCCGATTCGTCACCGGCGGCACAAGTTAATTAGGCAAATGTCATGTGCTGCTCTCCTCCGGCAGACAACAGCCCGGCCCACACGCTGCGGAATAATATTGTTAACCGATCAAAATGGCTGACCTCATTAATTTTCCCAGACGTCTCCTGTCGTCAGTTCCAGGTGTGAGCGGGCCACAGCGTGCCGCCTCACCCGTTCCCTCATCAGAGGCATTGGAACCTGCAGAAAAACTTGTGATATGTGACCTCCAAGTGTCACATCGAGTTGCTTCCACTTTTTTTCCATTTTCTTCTTTCACCCTGTCATGACTCACCTTCTGCTTTTCTGGAAGTGACCACATTGTCTGCACACGGTAATGAAATAATGACATTGTGACTAAGAGGAACATTTTCTACTGCCATAAAGTGGTTTTAGGTTTGGTCTGATGCTTTATTTGCCTAATTAGTCTTGAGAAACTTGACTAGGAAGTCTAGGAAAGTAGAAGTAGGGGGAAAGCATCTTAGTAATGCTAAAATGTGTATTGTTTTATGTCCTATCCTATATATGATGTTGCATTGTTGGAGGAGCTTGGCACTTTTAAAAAGTCCTTAAACTTGCCTATTCTAGTAAGGGCAGAATATCAGCTATACGGCGGCCCAAATACAGCAGATTTTGTAATTGGATTAGTTGACAGTCTGGAAAATATTTCATATTCAAGCGATATCCTGAAAGCATTGACATATTCAGACATGGCCTAACTGTCCACCTGGCGGGACAATGGTGTGTGTGATCCATGCACCTGTTTTCACACCATGAGCTTTACAATAGAGAGCTGTAGTGCCGGCTGCAGCAGAATGGTTGACATCCGAGCAGTTTGCTCACTGATCAAGGGCTTAAGGAGTCACTGAGGTGTGTAAAACTCACCTTGCCTAGCATCTGCTCTCCATGTTCAGCACGGAGCTCATAAAGTGGATCTTTTGTCTGACGGCCCTGGTCTGTCAAATGAAACCGGGGCCCTGGCGCTGCGGTGCAAATGACTAACGTAATTCAATCTGGACGCCACAACAGCTTTTATGTCTGAGCGGCCGGTGAACACATCTGCAGGTTCCATCTCCGTGTAGCCCGGGCTAATTTGTTTGTCATTACTTGCTTGGCTTCCATCCGCGGGTTCTGCGGAAGTGTTTCTGGCAGCCCCGTCCTCCGTGTTAATGGAGCGTTCACAGCCTCTTCTACAGATGCCACGTCGATCCTGTGACCCCGAACAGCATGCAACTGTCCGGTCTCATGAAAAAATAAACATAACGCCCTTCATTCTGTCTGAAACTGGGAAGACACGCTTTTCCTGTGTCAGGCATTGCAAATGGGATCTGTCTGAGATGTTAATGACGTGTACGCAGTGTCAATAATCCTTAAACTGACAAGATCTTGGAGCTAATTGCAGAAACCCTTATCATAATCAGAATCATAATACCTGTATTGGTCCCACAGAGGGGACATTTACATTGTTACAGCAAAAACAAAACACAAAAGGGCAGGCACATCATATTTAACATTTAAATGCCCACATTTTATCTTTTATACTTTAATTTGTTGAATGCACTTTTTTATGATTTATAGGTAGGTTTTATGTTGGAATTCAGAAGACATTGTTATAAGGTAACGTGACGGGGAGAGGACCATACTTGTGTTCTCATGCTGTCACTTTAAGAAGCAAATTAGCCTGTTAGCTAAGAATCTAGCTAACATCAAAACTAGAATCTAGTTTGATGGAAAAAGTAAGTTCCCTCAAACATATGGATACACTGTGGTCATATTTTCACACTGTTTTCTATCTCTCTGTCAACTGCTGTCGAAGTGTGTTTTGGCCCACTGGTTGCACTGAGTGGTTAAAGTTTCAATATTTACTTAATTATCCTTCTAATCACAGATAATGCTTTTTCCCAGAGCATGCCAAGAGTCAATCCGTGAGCAAGTCTTCTGTCTGGCAGTTTGGCATTAAACTGATTTGTAGCTGTAATGATATTAGAGCAGTGCATATGAATACAGTCCTAATTCATATCATCAAGTATGAGTCAGAATACTACACTACAGATAAACATTAAGTATTACACATTATAGCCAAACTTACAGGGGTTCTAAGTGCTGAGTGTTGTACAAGATCTATAAAATAAATGTATACTTTTTTATTTTCAAAAGTAAATAGACTCAAGTTGTGAAGTTGCATACTAAGGCTCATTACAAATACATTTGACTTCAACTGAAACAGTGATTGGGAAATGACTGCTGTCACCGTGCAGGGACTTCTAATCGTACTCTACTCCGTGAGCACTTCTAAGATCACAAGCGTCAGAGCAGCACTGGGTTATAAATGTCCAAGATGAGCTGCGTCTGTAATTCAAAGTGCAGTGAAGGTTTAGGAAATCTGTCGCTCAGCAGGGAGTCTTTAAAGAGCGGGAACTGAACACACTTTTTATTATACACCAGTAATAAAACGCAGGGTACTGCAATCAGTTACTTAAAGGGGTCTTAGGGAAATAGTGGAAATGTGCATATGTGCTATAAAGTGGTGAAGTGTAAAAATGGTCAAAGTGCGTCACTTAAAGACGCAGTCCACCCACACATTGAAAAAGATGCAAAGACTACTAAGTGACACAAAGAGTATCAGCATTCCCAACAAGACAAAACAACCACAGACACAAATAACTACAACATATCACAAAGTCACAGAAAACAACTACAAAAACAGACAACTCAAATATATAGCATTTGTATTTCTTGCTATGGGAGGAGATAGGGCCGTTGTGTCAGAGTCCTCCCCTTCCTGTCAAAAAGTTATAAAATATGAATCCTTATAAGTACGATTGTATGAAAATACTTCAAATAAATAAAACCTGACCTTTTAGGCGTACACGTCACGGTGCAAATCACCAAACCAGTTAAACCCTACGGCCCGCGGGCGGGGGCAAAACGCAACATCTTGAAAGAAACAGCGTCTGAAGGCTTCTTAACATTTAACAAACTATGAAGGTGTCATACTCACTTAACGGGAAGAAACTCAGCTATCAGACAATATTAACCATTTTTAGCTAAACGAAACAAAAGGGTAATAACAAAGGCTCTGAATTAGCCCTCAGCGGAAAAATGCTAACGCACTTATCACAAAACTCAAGTATAGTCACGAAATTAATCTATTGATTTGATCAAACTCGATTGGGCCACTTTTTTCGTGTAAAACAGAACGATTTTAAAAGCAATGTAAATAATAACAAATTAGAAGGAAAAACAGATACAAAAAATACAGTTTTCAGTATTCTGACAGAGAACAATTTTAGAAGCAATGTATTTGTATTGGTAGTATATGTTTCGTGCCTGCACCAAATAATAACAAATTAGAAGGAAAAAAAGATCACAAGAAATACAGACTTCAGTATTCTGAGGCTCTGAGCCACATTTCTTTTCCTCGCGGACGGTAAAAAAACTCAGACATTATACAATTTAAAATAAGAGGGATAGGGTTAGGCTTAGGGTTGTCACATCCTGGCCCTGGCTGATCGCCTCACTCCCTCACCTGTGTATTTTCGCTCCCTGTTAAGCACCTGCCTGGCCTCAATGAGCCTCAGCTGTCCCTAATGATCACTCCTCACCTGTGTTTTTAGTCTGTGCTGTTTCCTTGGTCAGTGCCAGTTCGTCTTGTCTGTATAGCAGAAAGTGCTCCATGTTACTCTCTGGTTGTTTTTCGTTGCTTCCAGTCAGTACATTTTTTGATCATTGCCTGTTTTATTTTTACCTTTTGGATTAAATGCTTGACTAAAGACCTTTTTGCCTGGTTGTGCTCTTGAGTCCTATTTTTTGCTCGTGCCCGTACTTGTGTCTTATAAGGGTAAGATATTGAGTAAGAAAATGTTTTTATGAACCACACAGCTTCTGGTCTTCCAAGACCCGACCGGACAAAAAGACGTGGTGCAGGCACGAAAGATACTACCAATAGAAATACATTGCATTTAAAATCGTTCTGTGTGACACAAAAAAATAGATTCAATTAATTTTGTGACTATAACACGAAATGCCGTGAGACTGGGTTGAGAGTGTATGACAGCTTCTGGTTCCGGGGCATTCTGGCTACACATCACTCATTCACCAATGGGTAATGTTTGGATGGATTTTAGGAACCTCCCCTCGATTCTATTGGATCTAACGGTTAAAAAGAGGTGTCAATCATCAAAATCGACCGAGGGGGGCCAGAGATACGGAAAATGCACCCAAATAACCAAAGTGGTTTTTTTCTTAACCTCTCTAAAAAGGTAAAATATCACTTGTTTTGCATGAATCTTGATACGGGGTACTTATTATATGTCATAGTTTGGATTCCTAAAGCTTTTAGTCTACTATCCCATCATTCAAGGGTGGTTTTCACTATAAGTCATGTTTTCTTTTTGGACGGACACTATAATTTACTTTTTTTTTACGATGTTCAATCTAAAATTACTTTCGAATAAAAAAATTCTATATTGATTCTGACTTTTCTACATCCAACTCACAGGTTTATCATTGCTTTGAGAAAAAAGATTATTAATGTAACCCTTTTAGAAGGGAAGATATGGTCATTTGTTCTGGGAATGTCATGTTCGAGCCTGAGGCCTGAAAAACAGGCTCAGGGCTCAACTGGTTAAAACATGTTCAAAACAAGTTTAAGAAACCCCACACAGTTCAGTAAACACTGAGAAATGCTGACTTTATTCTATAATGTTACAGTTTACACATCTGTATTTGTATGTTAACATTCCTGTTAACGTTCAGTTGAAGCATTTGCAAATACTGTCAAATGGATATTTCTCAATTATTTTTTATTTATTACAATATATTAATTATGAGTTGCATAATTAATGTTCACCGTTTTGTTTTCACTTGGGTAATCTTCTTTTCTCTTGTTATACACATGTCATTAGCATTGTTGGAGGGAGCCTCAGACTAAGGGATTCGTCCGGAGCGAGTCATCAGAATACAGCGCTCAGTGTCGCCATTTAAATACAAACAATGCCAATCAAACGTGTGAGAATAAAGAGGGAGAGCAGCACAGAGAGCAGTGTCATGTGAGGTGGGGCTGTTTGTTTATCAAGGGAAAGTCATGCACTGAGATATGTATCCTAGCTTATTAAGTATTATGTGACCAATGTAATTGTGAGATGGAATAAGTGTAGTAAAAAGATCAACAAAGCATGCGTGGGTTACTTCAATTCCGTTATTATGTGATACCACTTAAGTGATCCTTTTCAATGAAATAGTTATCCCTTCCTATTCCTCCCTGCTAGTTCTGCTGCCTGAACACGTTCATTACCATCCAAAGCGACTTACAATAAGTGCGTTCGACCAACAAAATACAAACTTGAAGAAAACAGAATCATATAACGTTTCATAGAGCTAAAACATTTCAAGTGCTACTCAACTGGCTTTAGGTAAGCCAGCCCTTTATTAGTATATAAGTGCTTTGTTAATAGTTCTATCGCTCGAAGTGGAGTCGAAAGAGATGAGTTTTCAGTCTGGAAGGTGTGTAAGCTATCTGCTGTCCTGATGTCAATGGGGAGCTCATTCCACCATCTTGGAGCCAGGATAGCAAACCCACGTGTTTTTGCTGATGGGGACTTGGGTCCCCCTCGCAGCGAGGGTGCAGCGAGTCGTTTGGTTGATGCAGAGCGTAGTGCACGTGCTGGGGTGTACGGTTTAACCATGTCCTGGATGTAGGAAGGGCCAGATCCATTCGCAGCATGGTACGCAAGTACCAGTGTCTTGATTAGAAAACAAACTGAATAGGAACAACATTAGCATTTGTTTGGAGTTGTGTCCATTTCATGAATTTAATCTGTATACCATTGGCTCTGGATTAGTCTCCAAACCTGTGAGAAAAATATTTGATTCGCAACAACGTATTGCCACAGTTTTATGACAGGCTGGCCCAGCTTTTAGATGTTATTATCTGTTTGTGTTACTATATATAAGTTATAAGTATGGTTTTTCACAATTACACGGCAGATGCTTGCTCTCACACTTTGTAGGAATAAACTCAAAGGGAATGAGGGAGGAGGACGATAAAAGTTACTCACCTGCAGCAATGTTCGCTGTCTGTCCGGCTGATCTGCTCAAGGAAATGGGCTTTTTAGTCTTTGTTATGATAGTCTCTCTCCAAGCCGTCACTATCAGTGAAGCAGAAATGACCAACATACAAAACCTTTCCCAGCAGGTATTGCTAGATTTCGTGTGGAATACAAATTTCCGAACAATATGGTTTCACCTGCTGAGAGTCATCCTACCTGTGTGTTAGCTGCTGCTGAAAGAAAGGCTGTCAAATAAAAGTTCCGTATGTGAGAAGAAGCTTGTCATATAAATAGTGGTTTTCAGTTACAGAAAAGGGACATTAGTCAAAGTTGTATTAAAGTGCTCGCTGAAGCTAATAGGAAGCTTCTGCAGTTCATGTTAGCCAGACCAAGTGTCTGGTACGTCCTGGTATGTCATTAATGTCTTGAATAAAAATAAACTCAACAGGAAATGCACATTCTTGACTTTATATTCATTCACTTTAATACATTTGCATCAGTGGTGAACCGTCAGGGCCTTCAAGGTATTCAGAGAATACCTTGGAACACTCAGATAAAAAAAAAAGAGTCTAATTAATTATGTAAATAACAATGAATAAATGAGAATCGTATCAGTAATATTACAGTGTTGTATTGATTTGTTTGTCTTTCTCGGTGCATGCATTATGCATTTGAGTGGTTTTGTGTGCGTAAATATCCTTTAAATTAATCTTCTCTTTCTTCCTCATTGAACATTCCAGAATCTATGCAAATATCATTGCTTGACATTATATTCACTTCACTTGACACTCCTTTCTTAATGTTAGTGCAAACTAAACTTGCAAGTAGACATTAATCTATGTCTATTACAAGGTCAACCAATAATTCTGCGAGGTACATGCCACAAACGTTGGTGAAGATTTAGCGTTTAGAAACATTTCCCTCCTCCTCCTTGTTTATCATCAGACTCTTGTGTGTCGGCTCGCCTCTATTAAGGTCCGATCAAACAAATAATAGAAGCAGACATGTTTACAGAGGATGATTATGTATTCCGTTGGATTTACTGAGGTCACGATGTTGGCAACAGACCGTTTTAGAGGGAAATTTCTCCGCCTCCCGTGTAAACACAGCACAGGATTTACTAAAGGAAGGTTGTAACAGCAGAGATAAACCTTGAATAAATAAAGACTAGTTTAGTATAAAACCTCATCGTTAGAGAAACAAATCATGCAATACAAGCAATTTTTAATCAACAAAATATCTGATTTGTCTAATGCATGATGAGATTTGTTTCATCAAACTTGTATTTTAATTTGATGGGACATTTACAGTCTGTTTGGTTCGATCTACCTGCGTTATACTGTAGCATCTCCACCTCCAGCTGTCCGATCAGCTCTCCACCGGTTGCAGTTTTTGCAACAATTTTCTTACTAAATGTGAATCGGCGAGATCTAAGCCAACATGCTCAAATATTGATTTTATTTAAATGTATTATGTACTTTGCATTTAAACCATCCTAGTACTATAGGAGCTGTTTGCTTAGCCTCACTTGGCTGTTTCTATAGAGAGTGAAAGACCAGAAGCAGATAGAATAGACTCCCATGATGGAAGCTTTGAGCAAATCTGCTGTTCCTGTGCTCTCCTTTGTTCTGAATAATGTTTTGGTTATACCTTTTTTTTAAAACAACAATATATTTATAGTTCTTACCTTGCAAATAATCGCCTCAGAATGACCATATTGATAGTTAGAAACATGATGGATTAAAAAAAAAAAAGTATCCCATGTGGGAGTGTATAAAAAAAACGTACCTTTATCACACAAAAACATTGGAAAACTACTTAAAGCTCACCTATTATGCTATTTTTAACAATATATTATAGGTCCATATATACAAAAAAAGTGTTTTGCTCAAAAGACCAAACGGATCATCCATTGTAGCATGCCTCCTCTATTTCAGCCATGTTACTAAAGTGCTGATTCTGGGTCTTGCCCTTTAAATGTAACCGAGCTGCTGTATTCTCTCCAGTACAGCGTTAGCTCTGAGCGTTAGCGAAGCTTGCTAATGTAAACAGACCATATTACTCCCAAAACACGTCAGGCATTGTTTCTGATACAGCGACGTTTCTGATAGGGGACGATAGGTTGGGGAGGGACGTTGCCAGGAGTTCAACGTAAAGCCCGCCCACATTTTAGTAATGTCGTCATGACCGCAGCAAATCTGGATCAGCTCCGTTGTACACCAGTTTTTAGAGATGCGGGTACGGAGGAAGAGAGAGAGGGTTGTATTTTCTGACACTTTGTAAGTCTCCTTACACATCAGGGACACATTTATGTATACAATACATCACAATAGGTGACCTTTAAAACTGGACTAAATGTATCCAAGTACAACTCCAACTGCCAGACTGTGCATTAAATGGAGACGATGTAACTTTTGACCAAATTCCATTTAAAACAAAAAATGCCAATAAAGACAAATGTCATATATTCCCAGGGTCATATTTTTGTTGTTGTAAACTAACATTGTAGAAGACTGTTGAGGTCAATAGTCACAGTTCAAATTGGTATGGACTTTCAACCCAGTCTCACGGCATTTTGTGTTATAGTCACGACATTTAATCTATTGATTCGTGTTCACCAACAAGATTTTCCCCTTTTTTTTTTCGTGTCACAGCAATGTATTTCTATTGGTAGTGTGTTTCGTGCCTGCAGCACGTCTTTTTGTCCAGTCGGGTCTTTGAAGACCGGAAGCTGTGTGGTCCATAAAAACATGTTCTTACTCAATCTCAAGCCACTATTATTGTTTTTATTTTAAATCGTATAATGTTGGACTTTTTTTGCCGTCTGTGAGGAAAATAAATGGGGCTCAGAGCCTCAGCATACTGAGATCTGTATTTTTTAAATCTTTTTTTCCTTCTAATTTGTTATTATTTTCTAAATAACACACTGTTATTTACTCAACAATAACACACATTTATCCTTGTTTTTATTTATTGGCTTTTTTGGCATCCGTCAGGAACTGAATTTCAAAATAAAAATAACCGGAAACAGACGTAGGCCTCTAGGAGTTTAGGATGGCCGAAGACACTACACTTCCCATAATCCCCAGCTATCGTTTAGGACTACAGTCCCCGTGATTAATCTTCAAGCTCTGGGATTGGATGTTGGAGTGGCAGTGCGCCCGCCAAGGTTACGCCGAGCGTCAAACTATGAGGGGCCGTGTAGGCCAAAATTCAAACTCACCTCGCACACACACTACTGAAAACCTCTGGCCTTGCACACACACTACTGAAATACTCTCACATTCACTACTGAACACCTCACACACACACTACTGAAAATTAAGCCTCACACATATTACTGAAAATTAACCTCACACACACACTACTGAAAACCTCTGGCCTTACACACACACTACTGAAATACTCTCACATTCACTACTGAACACCTCACACACACATTACTGAAAATTAACCTCACACACACACTACTGAAATCCTCTCACATTCACTACTGAACACCTCTCACACACACACTACTGAAAATTAACCTCACATACACGCAACTGAAAACATTTTACTGAAAGGTTCTTAGTAGGGAATGTGCATGTGTTTCACCTATGTGTGTGAGAGGGGGATTCTTGCTGTAATGGAAGTCATTGTAATGAAACAGAACTAACAAAGAACAATGCTGCAGTGATACAGTAGGTGGCGATAATGCTCGTCTGGTTGCAAGTCGCCATTAAAGAAGAAGAAGAACGAAAACAGAAGGTTGAAATCAGCATGGATTTATAGAGAAACGGCACCGCAGCCGTAGGCTGGACCCCGGGCCGAGCGGTCTACAAACTGAGACGGTCTGGTCTATGGAGGTGTTCTTGTTTACATTACCTGGCGCAGCTCGTGAGGTGGCCTAGCAAGTAACCCGCTAGCAACATGCACAGCTGCAATAAGCTAACAAGCTAATTGAGCCAGAACGTTTCCTTTTTTTGGTTTAACATTTATTGAAGTAATTGATATTTCAGGCTGAGAGGACAATTCTTTCACACACACATACGGGTATTGGACCGAGGGCGACACCGTACTTCTGGTATCCGCCATTTTACGCGAGGTGCAAGCAGGCCGAGGGTTTAGCCGTAGGCTACACCGTCTAGGTGTTGCTAAGCTTCCTGTACTGAATATTATAGTCTATTACCTTAATCAATATCTAGTCAACTCTAAAATACCACATATATGCAATGGCATGATAATATTATTGTGACAAGAAGTGGGGTATTCACCTGGTGTTTCCAGAAATTAGACGTAGATGCAGCCAAAATCGACGAAGGCCACTTTCGAGGGTCGTTTTTCCATACATCTGCAGGCAGTCTGTAAGGGCAATCCGACAACCCACACAGCTCTAGTTTACGCTGGTAATGACCTAGAGCACACCCCTCAAGTCCAGAGATGTAATCCGACGACATGCAGTGATTTCTTCGGTTGTTAATTCAAAAAAAAAAAACTAGTGCGCTCTGCCTGGCTACGATATTTGCACCTCCAGGAAAATGGCGTATTTATATATATATCAGGGTTTCCGCTAGGATTTTTTCTCGCCGGTCAAATGTCCGGGCAGAATTTATTTTACCGGACAAATTTGAAACTTACCGGTCATATTTCAATAATAATAATAATAATAATAAGAGTTGTGTAGCAGAGTTTCCGTTAGCAGGTAATTACCGGACTATGAGCAGATATGCTTCAGTTTAAAACTCAGTTCACGGGGCTCATTTTTATATTGCTTCAGTTTATAATCGTAACAGATCAAAAAAATTCAGATTAATTTTTCAATAAATGATTCCACAAACAACGTAATTATTACATTCAAACAAACTATTTGTAGTAGATAACGTACATTATTCAGAAGTTTACATCAACTTTGAATAATAACACGAGAGAAACGGAGCCTCTCTTTTCCCCTCTCCCTCCCTCTCTCTCCTGACAGCCGGTCAGTTTCTCATGCAGCTCCTGCAGCTCGCTAAACAGAGGGCGGGGCTTCAGGTGGTTATGCAGAGCTGCGTGTCTCTGTCAGACTCAGCAGCTGATCTGATCTCTCTCTCGCGTCTGGTTACACTTCACTCGCGTTTATGTCCATATCGATCAGATCCAGCTCTCCTGATCGGCCTTTATAGAGAGCACCGATCAAACTATTAAGAGTGAATATCGACGATAATGACCGGCGGCCGATCGATCGGAGCCTCCCTAATTATTACCAGACATTTTGACCGTCAGGTTTTCAATTTACCGGTTTTCTATACATTTTACCAGCTAAAAACCGGTAATTACCGGCTAACGGAAACCCTGATATATATATATCGGGCGCGCGTTGCATTGTGGGTAGCTTGTGACGTCACTGTGTGTGAAAGAATGGCCTGTTAAATATGGTTGATTAAGCTGTGTACTTCTAGCCGACATATATGTTAGCATTAGTTAGTTAACAGTAAGTACATAATATAACCTATGTACTCCAGCTAGCCGGCTAACCTACATCTGTTGCTCCCGGTCTGCAAGTTTTACATTGCTTAAGGTAAGTGAACATGAAACTATTCAGCAACACTTTCAATAATAATCTAAGGTATTGAGTTTTTGGTGTGTGCCAATTACAGAGGCATCACACTACTCAGCCTCCCCGGGAAAGTTTACTCCAAGGTACTCGAAAGGAGGGTCAGGCCGATTGTCGAACCTCAGATTGAGGAGGAACAATGCGGATTTCGTCCTGGTCGTGGAACGACGGATCAGCTTTTTACTCTCGCAAGGATCCTGGAGGGGGCCTGGGAGTACGCTTATCCGGTCTACATGTGTTTTGTAGACTTGGAGAAGGCGTATGACCGGGTTCCCAGGGAGTTACTGTGGGAGGTGCTGCGGGAGTATGGGGTGAGGGGGTCTCTACTCAGGGCCATCCAATCTCTGTACTCCCAAAGCGAGAGCTGTGTCCGGGTCCTCGGCAGTAAGTCGGACCCATTTCCGGTGAGGGTTGGCCTCCGCCAGGGCTGCGCTTTGTCACCAATCCTGTTTGTAATATACATGGATCGGATTTCGAGGCGTAGTCGTGGGGGGGGGGGGTCTGCAGTTCGGTGGACTAAGGATTGCACCACTGCTTTTTGCAGATGATGTGGTTCTGATGGCTTCATCGGTCTGCGACCTTCAGCACTCACTGGATCGGTTCGCAACCGAGTGTGAAGCGGCTGGGATGAGGATCAGCACCTCCAAATCTGAGGCCATGGTTCTCAGCAGGAAACCGATGGACTGTCCACTCCAAGTAGGGAATGAGTCCTTACCCCAAGTGAAGGAGTTCAAGTATCTCGGGGTCTTGTTCTCGAGTGAGGGAACAATGGAGCGTGAGATGGGCCGGAGAATCGGAGCAGCGGGAGCGGTATTGCAGTCGCTTTACCGCACCGTTGTGACGAAAAGGGAGCTGAGCCAGAAGGCAAAGCTCTCTGTCTACCGGGCCATTTTCGTTCCTACCCTCACCTATGGTCATGAAGGATGGGTCATGACCGAAAGAACGAGATCGCGGATACAAGCGGCCGAGATGGGTTTCCTCCGCCGGGTGGCTGGTGTCTCCCTTAGAGATAAGGTGAGAAGTTCGGTCATCAGGGAGGGACTCGGAGTTGAGCCGCTCCTCCTTCGCGTCGAAAGAAGCCAGTTGAGGTGGTTCGGGCACCTAGTTAGGATGCCACCTGGGCGCCTCCCTAGGGAGGTGTTCCAGGCACGTCCAGCTGGGAAGAGACCAAGGGGTAGACCTAGGACCAGGTGGAGGGATTATATCTCTTCGCTGGCCTGGGAGCGCCTTGGGATCCCCCAGTCAGAGCTGGTTGATGTCGCCAGGGAAAAGAAAGTTTGGGGCTCTCTGCTGGAACTGCTACCCCCGCGACCCGACCACGGATAAGCGGGAGAAGATGGATGGATGGATGGATGGTATTGAGTTTTGGGATATTACTTGCATACAAATCTATAAATGCCTTCAGATTTCTAAAATATACAATACGTGCTAAATTCAACAGTGGATCCAGCAAAGATTCACATTTTTGCATGATTTTAGTTATTGATTTGTTACTGTTACTTAAATTATACTTTTAATAAATTAAAGTCAAGCTTAGTTACATGTGATGGTAGCTAGTTAGTGCTCTTACCTGTGTGCCTCCTCCACAACCAGACTGTATTCAAACTCTTAAGCACCAGTTCTATCTACTTTAAACAATTAAAAAGACAAAATCAACTACAACTGAGTTTCAACAGTCACATTAAAACAGTTACTAAATCAGCCTACTATCACCTAAAGAATATATCTAGGATTAAAAGACTAATGTCACAGCAGGATTTGGAAAAACTTGTCCATGCTTTTATCTTCAGTAGACTCGACTACTGCAATGGTGTCTTCACAGGTCTCACTAACAAATATATTAGAAAGCTGCAGCTGATTCAGAACGCCGCTGCTCGAGTCCTCACTAACACTAAGAAAGTGGATCACATCACTCCAGTTCTGAAGTCTATACACTGGCTTCCTGTGTGTCAAAGAATAGATTTCAAAATACTGCTGCTGGTTTATAAAGCACTGAATGGTTTAGGCCCAAAATACATTACTGACCTCCTGCTAAATGATGAACCATCCAGATCTCTCAGGTCTTCAGGGACTGGTCAGCTTTCTGTCCCCAGAGTCAGAACTAAACATGGTAAAGCAGTGTTCAGTTATTATGCTCCAAATATCTGGAACAAACTCCCAGAAACCTGCAGGTCCGCTGCAACTCTGACTACTTTTAAATCCAGGCTGAAGACTTTTCTTTTTGTCGCTGCTTTTAATTGAACTATTCATATCTTAAACTGTGAGAGTGTTGAAGTGCACAAAGTAAAGCAACTGAAGAAACTCATAATATACTCAACAAAAACAGGGGTGCCTGCAGGGAGGAGCAGAGAGGCTTTAAATAGCTGCAGGGCACCTGGGTCAGGTGCCCTGCGTTATCAATGCAATCACCAATCACCACAGGACAGGACAGCCAACTCCTCTCTACTGATGAACCCATAGTGGCATCACAATCCGAATAATGAAATTGAAACCCGAATAGTACTCCAACGAACAAATATTCGGGTACAGCCCTAGTATGTATAAATAAATACTAGTGACAGTGACGTGAGTAATTATGTGGAGATGTGACATGCAACGCGGATGTAAAGAGAATGGTGTGTTCATTCTCAGAATAAATGCCAGAAAACACCCCAGATGCTTCGCTGTCGTTTCCTGAATGATAGCAGGTTGCTTACAGTTATGACCATATGTTGTGACCCGTTATCCCTCGGTATACCCTAGTCAGCACCCCTAGTTACACCAATCAGCGTGCGATTACCGTACAGCCAATCACAATGCGTGACATCATTGGTAAGCGACAGACAGCGAACACATGTGTACTGACACCGGTTCAAGTCCCGAACAGACCAAGTTAAGCAACGTGGACTGGTACTTGCACTTTCCAAATTCACCTCCTGCACTGCAGTGGAGACCTTGAGCAAAGTGCCATACGTGCCATGCTCCCCGGGCGCTGTGTAATAGCTGCCCACTGCCCCTAGTACTGAATCTGTGAAATGCAGAGGTCAAATTTCAGTGTGCATGTGTGTGTGTGTGTGAAATAAGGAGGGTTTCATTTTAATCATCTGTTTTATATTTTTCTATAACAGCAACATTTCAATTTTTTTAAGGGGGGGTGATGGCGACATACAGTTTCCAATTTTGGTTGAACTGTACTGAGCATTTTCCTGAGTCTGTGTTCTGTATCCCCCCCCCTTCAGAGTCACTGTGCCTCTATCTGTCAAACATTGGTCACACAAACTTCAAACCAGAACCAGCGCTCCAGATGCCAGACAGACAAAGAGAGAGCTGTGTGTTAGCCCTAATTTAAAATAAAGCTGCAATTTAAAGAATTCATCATTTTTCATTTCAGATTTAATCATCTGAATAAACAGGAATTAATGAAAGAAGGAGCCACAGGGGTTTGAAGGGAGAGGTGGAAGGTCGGTCTAATAACTTAGTTCTGTTTGTACAGTGCTCCCCTTAATCTCATTATATATTAAACTGCAGCTTGCAGTATGTAAAGAAATGTAGCAATTGAAAAACACCCGAAAATGAAACACATTTCAACTAATGAAAAGTTTAGAGTAATGACACAGTGCGTCACTGAGGCGCCTGAAATATCACTTTTTCAGAGCGGAGGGGAATTTCACTTCAACTGTTAAACTGTCCATAAACCATAAACACAGCACTACTCTAAACATGGGGCATTTTCCTGGGGGGCTCTCGCCAACTGAGCCTGGAAACTGTGATGTCTGTGGCTGGAAATCCAGAGACTGCAGCCAGCAGCGGGGCTGGGGGGGGGGGGGGGGTACTGTGTGATTGGGACATTTGGCCAACCTCTAACTCTTAAGTAAGAATTGTCAAAATAAAAGAAGCAGAAACATCCTGATGTATTGGCCTAGCTCCAAAAAATACTGGACCCTACATATCCCATAATCATTTATTTTAATCAATTTTTTCATTTATTTATTTATGTATTCTATTTTGGCAACACACTCTCACTCCCTAAACGTCCAGGAGCGACGCTTGGTCAGGGTCCTATGGCGTGCAGTTGTGACGCGCCGAGGCTCCTTCAGCTTCATAAACGGACGCAAAGAGCTTTCAACTGATTGCAATGTATTCCCATCGGCGGCGGTATTTGACGCTAATGGAAGTACTGCATCTGAAGAATTGTACACCCGGAAGTAAGTATTCTCCTTACTGTCGATTGATCTGACAGTGATATCTCCACTACTCAAAAACGACATTGATAGGTTTACATTGTGTACAATGCTTTTGTGTTTTTCCCCTTCAATTCTGAGAAACAAATGAAGCTTAGCGCAAGTTCAGACAGGAAGACCTAACACTCCGTATTGCGCGTCATGGCAATACTTGCTCCCTGCATCTAAATGACAGGGAGCGCCTCTCCTCAGCTAAACCTATCACGCCCCTTCATTACAGGGCTAATCATCGCACCTGTTAACCCCTCTATATATGCTCTCCCCTGTTCTATCAGCTGTCTTCCAGGTGTCAACGCGCAAAGCTGGTAGTTTATACTCCTCTTACGCCTTTAAACACTGGATACAAAAAACAAAACAAACGCTCAAACATGCCTAATTCAGACTCTTCAGAGGACTTACCTTTTTCGAAGGATCTCGATCCCATCTCCGATACCCTTTCAGAGGCAGCATCCAACTCTGTAACTCATCGTCGCTCCAGCTCCCGTCTGAGCGCCCGCAGCGGCTCTCGCTCAGCAGAAGCAGAATTCCTCATCGCCCACCTCCAGAAGCAGGGCATCACCCCAGCCCCAGATCTCCTGCTGTCTCAGCTCCGTGATCTGGCGGACCAAGCCTCCGGCGCGGTCTCTCAACCCAGGCCAGCAGCCCCAGCCAGCCCCCCCGGAAGAGGGCGAGGGCGCGCTCGCGGCCGCGGGGGCAAAAGGCTTAAAAAAGCGAGTCCTCCAGGAGCTCGCCCGGCCAAAAAATCCCACACTCTCCAGGTTCACTCCAGCGGGGCTCAGCAGCCCAGCACCGCTCAGCCCGGGAGCTCCGGCACTCAGCCCCCGTTCGACAGTAGACTAGCCAATACGCTGCAATCTTTGGCAAGCTCCATGCTATTAATAGACGCTCGCCTCCAGTCCATGGAGAAAAATCAGGCTGGAGCTTCAACCTCTCTGGCGGCCCCGCCGGGCCAGGATTTTACAACCGGCGCGATAGCTCCCGTTTACACCCTGACTTCCGCCCTCCCGGCTCCTCTCTCAGGTAGGCCCTATATCCCCCAAGCCGCTAACATCTCCTCACGGCTCAGGGCAAAAATCCTTGACGGGAAAGACATCAATTTGGTCAGCCTCATCCTGCCTTCCCCGGAGTGCGACAAAGCCATCGCCACGGGAGGAAGCATTACTGCGGTATTTAAATCCGCAGACCCCCGGCTCCTCAAAGACCTTTCGATAGGACAATTTCTGGTAGCATTCAGCATTTTCCGCGATGTTCTCTGCACAGTTTACCCTGGAAGGAGAGCGGAATTAGACGCCTATTTGGCCATGATCGGAGATCTTCACTTAAAATATGGGAAACTAGTTTTCTATCAATACCACAAAAGCTTCTCCAGCAAAGCAGCGCTACACTTAGCTCATAGCAACATCCGCCTGAACTGGTCCGTGCTGGATACCGAGCTGCTCGTTATGGCTACCGGCGGGCAACAGGTAGTTTCATGCATTAGCTGCGGAGCGCAGGGCCACACCTCTCCGCTCTGCCCTTCAGTACCTCTCTCCGGGTCTAGCGTTTTCCCCACGCAGTATTCTGGGAACATCAAAACAAACCGTCAGTACGTGCAGGGAGGCCCACCCGAGGTCAGTCTGCCCCAGGCGCCGGCTCATTTTCCCGCGCCAGAATCAACGTGGTGGAAAAACCTTTTAAAACATCACCCATCGACTCCCATTAACACCACACATTTAGCAGCTGCACCTTCGACTCACCCAAATCCCGTGTTCGTTGACTATCTGCTGTCAGGGCTCTCTCAAGGGTTCAGGGTAGGGGTTCTCTCTCCCCCCTCAGTGACTCTAGTGGCAAAAAACATGCAGTCAGCCGCCAAAGAACCCACTATAGTCTCTCAGCTCATAAAAAAAGAGCTCAACAAAGGATATTTAATCGGTCCTTTCCAGTCCTCTCCGTTCCCGGTGTTCCGAACAAGCCCAATAGGGGTCGCTACACGCAAATATTCCGAGAAGAAAAGGCTCATCTTCGATCTGTCCGCTCCTCGCGCTGGGCCGTTCTGCAGCATCAATAGCCTTATTCCCCCCGAGTATTTTTCACTTCACTACGCTTCAGTCGATAATGCCATTAAGCTTATCAAATTTGCAGGGCAAGGAGCGTGGCTCTCCAAAGCGGATATCACGGACGCATTCAAAATAATTCCCATTCACCCATCTCAGTGGCACATGTTCGGTATCAGGTGGGAATCAAAATTCTACTTTGCTGTCCGCCTAACCTTCGGGTGCAGAAGTAGCCCCTGTATCTTTAATTCTTTTTCCGAAGCCCTCTGCTGGATCCTCCTGAACGTCGTTAGAATCCCCTCCGTTCCACTTATTGGACGACTTCCTCCTCATAGATCCCCCTCGGGACAACTCAGGCGACTCTTTAGCAAAACTCCAAACATGCTTTCAGGAGTTAGGTGTTCCCCTCTCAGTAGAGAAAACGCTAGGCCCCAACACACGCCTGGGCTTTTTAGGCATTACACTCGACTCCGTAGACATGGAAGCATCTCTCCCCACGGACAAACTGCAGCGCATTCGCGACATCTCAAAAGCCTTCTGCGAGCAACAAGTTATCACCAAGCAGCAGCTTCTCTCCTTGCTCGGGCACCTCAATTTCGCCATGCGTATCATCCCTCAGGGGCGCTCTTTTATCTCCCGGCTCCTGGATACAGCGTCGGCTGCAGAAAACCTCCATGACCACGTCTTCCTAGACGAAGGCTGCCGCTCTGACCTACGATTTTGGTCCCTCCTGCTCGCACACTGGAATGGCGTCACCTTCTTCTACGACGACCTCATGTACTCCTCCGACTCCATGAGATTCTTCACGGACGCTGCCCCATCCGTGGGTTTTGGGGGGTTTTTTCAGGGAGAGTGGTTCGCAGGCTCGTGGCCTCCGACATTTCCCAGCCATGCCTCTTCCTCCGCTCTGCATGAGATCTTTCCGATCGCTGTTGCCTGCCACGTGTGGGGGCACCTCTGGCCCCGGAAGCGGATCTCAGTACTCTGCGACAACCAATCAGTGGTCGGGATTATTAACAAAGCACGCTCCCCGTGCCGTGACATCATGCCGTTCATGAGAAGCATCACGTGGTCTTCCATCACCCACAATTTCCTCATCTCCGCACGTCACGTTCCCGGCCACCTTAACCCAGTGGCTGATTCCCTCTCTCGCTTCCAATTTCAGAAGTTCCGGAATCTCTGCCCAGGAGCCAGCGCTCAACCCGTCAAGATTCCTCCCCTGCACCTCCTCTCTCTCTCCTAGATAGTAGCCCCCTAGAAAGGCACCTCGAATCAGCCAGATTCTTCATGAGGAAAGGCTTAGCCACTTCCACCCTTAAAACATACGATTTCGCTTGGAGAACGTTTGCGATGTTTTGCTTTTCCTTAGGCATCACTCTTAAACCCGTTCTCATCTCCACCGTGTGTGCCTTCATGTGCTACTGCGCCACTGATCGCCACCTCAAACCTCAATACATCCGGGGCCTCTTAGCGGGAATCCAGTTTAACGTTCGCTGTTCCGATCCCGGCTTTCCCAGCCTGTTCACAAACCAGTCTGTCAAACTCGTCCTCAAAGGTCTCATTAAAACTTACCCCCCCGTTTCAGACCGGAGACGCCCTATTACACTCTCCACTTTACACCTCATGCTCTCCAAGCTTAGAAGCGGGGTATTTTCCCCTTACATCGATGCACTACTCGACGCTCTATTTCTCCTAGCTTTTTATGCCTTTCTTAGACCAGGCGAATTTACCACCGCTTCCCTCACTTTCAATTCCAATAGAGACGTCAGCTTTTCTGACTTATCCTTTCACGCCAGCCATCTTAGTTTATATCTTAAACACTCCAAATGCGGCGGCGCCTGCTCCGTCATCGCCGCCCGCATCGATTCTCAATTCTGCCCTTATAAAGCCATGATCAAGTTTCTACGGCTTAGACCTACCTCGAACCCCCTCTCGCCATTATTCCTCATCTCAGGGAATTTTCCTTTAACACAAAGACAGTTCAACATCTATTTAAAACAAGTCCTAATTAAATCCGGGTTATCCCCCCTTCTACACACGGGGCACTCCTTCAGAATAGGCGCAGCTACTTCCGCTGCCAATCAAGGCGTCTCGTCCTCATCCCTGCAACAACTCGGACGGTGGTCCTCCTCCGCTTTCTCATCCTACATCCGCCCTGACCTCAATGCCGTGCTGGCTATCCAAAGGTCTCTCCAACCTTAAACAAATTGGTACGTATGCATATAACTGGTGGTGGTTCTTAGCATGTCAGCACGTATGTTGCCCTACGGCTCATGTTCAATTCTGTTATTTAAACCTGCATGTCCAGGCCGTAAAACCTTCGGGTTGTATAATGTGTCCCTGCTAAAGCAGGTTGCCCCGC
This sequence comes from Pseudochaenichthys georgianus, assembly GCF_902827115.2. Taxonomy (NCBI): domain Eukaryota; kingdom Metazoa; phylum Chordata; class Actinopteri; order Perciformes; family Channichthyidae; genus Pseudochaenichthys; species Pseudochaenichthys georgianus. Next base: position 4,586,538 of record NC_047523.1, read on the forward strand.
AAAAAATGTTCGGGAAGCCTCGCACGTTCCGGGCACCCGGGGCACTGGTCGGGTCGCTCGGTGCGTCCGGGTAGTCCCCGCTCACCCGGGATGCCCCGTACGTCCGGGACGCCCTGTACGGCCAGGATGCCCCCTCCGGGATGCCCCGTACGTCCGGGAAGCCCTGTGTGGATGCCCTGTACGATCCAGGATGCCCTGTACGGCCAGGAAGTCCCGTATGTCCGGGTTGCCCTGTATGTCCAGGATGCCCCGTTCTTCCGGGAAGCCCCGTATGTCCGGGTCGTGAAACCTCCGGTCCGTATTATGTTACCCTGCTAAAGTCAGGTTACCCCGCACATTCGGGAAGCCTCGCACGTTCCGGGCACCCGGGGCACTGGTCGGGTCGCTCGGTGCGTCCGGGTAGTCCCCGCTCACCCGGGATGCCCCGTACGTCCGGGACGCCCTGTACGGCCAGGATGCCCCCTCCGGGATGCCCCGTACTTCCGGGACAGCCTGTATGTCCAGGAAGCCCCCTCCGGGTTGCCCCGTCTGTCCGGGATGCCCCGTACGGCCGGGAAGCCCTGTACGTCCAGGAAGGATGCCCGGGAGGCATCAGTCGCTTATATCCTCACATGTATTAACCTCTTTTTCATCCATAGATTTCCGCCGCATCCCGCAAGGTAAGATTCACATTCAGTACTTCATCCTGCATTCTTTTGGGGGTTCATCGGAAATGGTTCTTCCCTTCCCGATTGATATCCTACTAAAACTTGGGCCTAATCGCCAAAACAACATTCATTCATTTGTGATGAACTGTCATCATTATGTTCCATTGATATAATGTGACCGATAATAAACATGTATTCCATACATCATGTCTCTCCTGATTGAAATGAAGCTTAGCGCAAGTTCAGACAGGAAGACCTAACACTCCGTATTGCGCGTCATGGCAATACTTGCTCCCTGCATCTAAATGACAGGGAGCGCCTCTCCTCAGCTAAACCTATCACGCCCCTTCATTACAGGGCTAATCATCGCACCTGTTAACCCCTCTATATATGCTCTCCCCTGTTCTATCAGCTGTCTTCCAGGTGTCAACGCGCAACCCTCCTCCACCCCTTCGCCTCCTGCTTCCAACTCAGGGCCAAGCTTAACCTTCTCCCTTCCAACCGGACCTAACCACTTATAACCACCACCAGTGTCTAGACCCAGGGGGGTTCATCGGAAATGGTTCTTCCCTTCCCGATTGATATCCTACTAAAACTTGGGCCTAATCGCCAAAACAACATTCATTCATTTGTGATGAACTGTCATCATTATGTTCCATTGATATAATGTGACCGATAATAAACATGTATTCCATACATCATGTCTCTCCTGATTGAACTTGTTTTCTCTGAAATGTGGAGCGCCAAAGAGACTACACTACCCACAATCCCCAGCTATTGTTGTGACGACGCCTGTCCGCTTTGCGACAAACCCCGTGATTAATCTTCAAGCTCTGGGATTGGATGTTGGAGTGGCAGTGTCGTGGCAAAGTCGATAGGGACTTGGCTTGGCAACTGGAAGGTCACCAGTTCAAGTCCCAGCAAGACCAAGCGCTACCGAGGTGTCCCTGAGCAAGGCAAATAAAAAAAAGTCCATCCATCAGTGCGCCAAGCTCTTTGAAATGGAACGAAACCACGGCAGACGGCAAAACTGGACTCGAACGCCCCCCCCCCCAGAAATACACATGCTGGCTATTGTGTTTTGCAACATGTTCTCTATGGCACGTCTCTACTGGAAATTGTAGTTTTAAAAGACGTTTTCATTTTTCCCAAAATTAGAAGTTGACGGTATTAAACTGTGCACAGCCCTGGAGGTTTAGGCGATAGGAAACAAATTGGTGTGTACACATTTAAAACATGTAATTACTACATGGGTAAAAATCGCTTGTATCCATAATGGGCAGCATTAATATATAACCACATGACAGCTCATTGTTACTTTGTAATTCCACTCCACTACAATTCAGAGGTTAACCTGGTATTTTTACTCCACTACATTTATTTTAGTTACTTTGCAGATTCTGATTAATGATGTGAAATATAAACAACCCTTAAATCAGACTTTAGTTACACCTCAGGAAAGGGGATTGTCAAGTGCCAACAATCAGGAGAGATATTTGATAGTTGCTGCTTGAGAAGACTACACATTTATCTGCAGATCTCTATAAAGTATATTCATTAATCGTTATTCTCTACAAATAGTTCATTAAAAACTGTATAGAATTGCTATTTTGCACATCCCTTTCAAGATTTCAAGATTTTCTAAGGTTTATTGACATATCATATACACAACTACGGTGTAGTTATACAATGAATGAAACACTTGGGTCGCAGGTTCCTCAACAGTGCATTACAAGACATCTATCAATGTGTGTGTATACTGTACCTCCACCATTACACTGTCATATTCTGCACATTTATTTTACTATCTACTACATACATAAGAGTATAATTAATGTGTATAATATCAGTTAAAATAAGTGCTTCAACATAGTTAACATTGCAGGAAAGCAATATATTAGACGTTAAGTACTTTGTCAGGCTTAATATTTATCTGTAGATAGATACCCCCAAAGTTTCTTTCTTATTTAAAAGAAGACCTTAACCTAAAGTATTCTTAAATGTGTTAATAAAGGTTAATTAGTTTGTCTGTTTTGCACATCCTCATATTAATATCTTTGTACATCCAGCACTAAACTGTTTTATTGTATCTTCTTGATTTTGTATATGCTATATTTCTATCATTGACCTTCTACTTTCCCCCTATGAAAGTATGTACTCTTAATATTGTTTTCATCAAATAACATTATTCAACAAAAATAACATTATTCAACACAAATAATTCAATAACGTGCTTTAACCACTAGGTGGTGCACACAAGGTACACACAGCATACTAATAATAACTTTGTATTATTAGTGTAGGACACTTATGTATGTATAACATCTGAAGATGTGAAGTTTAATTCATGTTTTTACATAATTTTCCAGGATATTGCTATACTATTTCTCATGTTTTACTTCTACACATTAATATCTGATTTGTAAAACATCACAGACAGAAAGGTATATCTGTCATTTAATGGTAAGCTATTGAAATTGTGATTCCATAGATGTGTCTCCCATCACCCAAATCCCCTGACTATTCTCTCAACTCAGTATTTACATTCTTATATTCAAAGAAAATCAGTAATATCTTTGAAAACGTGCATTGTGGCTAAAACATCCGATCAGCGAGCTGAGGATCTTTCCTACGCCTGTTTCCGGTATCGTTCCTGTAATGAGAGTTCACATTTATGCTACATTGAAGGGTGGAATTGACTACACATCTTCAGAAACATAACTTGCTTCAGATATAACTCATCGCAAATAAAGTATAAACGTATAACTAATAAAAAGATAAAACACTGGCATGTAATTTACGTTAGAATAAATAGAATAATAGATGAGAGTAAAATCTACATCACTTTACAGCCCCGCCCACTTTTGGGGAAAGCAACGCTGTCATTTGAACGGCGATCAAGCCTGAAGCCACAGAGCTCTTCTTCTTAGAGGAAGTACAGAAACACGTAACTCTGGATTTGTTTTAATGTTTGAGGTGCAATAAACGACACAGCAGCTTTGTGGCATGTTAAAACTATTATTTCTGCCTCGCTCATGAGTGACAGCTGGCAAAATTACAGCCTCGCCTACTGATTTTAATTTAACCATATATGGAGCCCGATTCTCGATTTCAAATGTGTGCTCTCAAATGATATTTATAAATGACTATTATCATCATTATAAGCAAGACAATAAATGGCAAAGATATGTAGAAAATAAACATATTTAAGATACGTTCATAACTAACGTAACGTGGGAGAAAATACGTTTCTAGCTAAACGTAATTGAGAATGCAGTTTAGTTCTGTGGGAACCTGATTTTTAGGAGACAGGGTTGGACTTTTTTTGTATGAATTTATGTTTCATCCTATCACAGAGCTTGTTGACTTATCACGAGGTTTGTCAAAGCGCACAGGCGTCATCACAACAATAGCTGGGGATTGTGGGTAGTGTAGTCTCTTTGGCGCTCCACATTTCAGAGAAAACAAGTTGTTTCTTAGAATTGAAGGGGAAACACACAAAAGCATTGCACACAATTTAAACCTATCAATGTCATTTAATTAACAAAGGTAATCTGGTGTTTTTGCATTGATGAGTAGTGGATATATCACTGTCAGATGAAACGACAGTAAGGAGAATACTTACTTCCGGGTGTACAATTATCCGTTATCCAATGGGAATGGACGCTCACATTGCCTTTAAGAGCTGCCGACATAAACGGGTGCGGTGCTTCCATGAGCGTCAAATACCGCCGCCGATGGGAATACATTGCAATCAGTTGAAAGCTCTTTGCGTCTGTTTATGAAGCTGAAGGAGCCTCGGCGCGTCCCAGCTGCACGCCACGGGACCCTGACCAAGCGTCGCTATTGGACGCTTAGGGAGTGAGAGTGTGTTGATTTTGGAGCTTTTGTTCAGATCACATGATCTGATTGCTACATTGTAAGCTAATGTTTTCAAGATCCAGAATTTTTAAGGGCCCCTTTAAAATGTGCAATTATAAAGGACCCCTGGTTCCTACAATGGTTTGTTTTGCTTAATTGTTATATCATTTCTTACAAATGCTTAATATCCCATAAATGTGTACAACCCAAGCTGGAAGGTTGTGTAAATCAATACACTTTAATAATTCATTATAAATGGTATAATAAAAACCAAATAGAGAACAAAAACTGGATAAACACCATCTAAGGTCATGTGACCTGATGTAAAGCTCCGGAGCAGCTGCAAATGTGTCTTTGAACTGAAATGTTTGTTGACTCTATTACATTAGTTTAAACGTTGAGCACAGATTGCATCACAGAGGTTTCATGCTGCCTCTGTAATTTATTCAATTACTAACCCATTAACTTTGTGAATTGTTAGTGATACAATCAATATGCAGATTAATGAGGCGGATCATGTACAGGCTGTTTATTCCAGAGCTTGGTCGATCAGATGTGTCATTAATACAATCCGATTACTCTGTGAGGTAATTCTCCTTCATGTGACTTAGCGCTACAGGACTGCAACAGGATAGGAAATCACTTCTTTTGTTGTTTAACCAAAATGCTGTTTGTTTGTTTTGGATACCATCCACCGGTGTAAGATGATTTTGGGCCCAACAGAACACGTGTGCTTGGCTCAGAAAGTGTAATGTTTTATTGTTCAGCTCGATGTTCTGCAGGCCGCAGGCACAGAAGGACCAGACATCACTTTGATATACAGTATTTGAAAATGTAACAGTTTCAGCTTTTCTACAGTTGTTGACCAAACCATTTACCATTGTTGATCGATATTCACGAAATGTTTAACTGTTGAAATGACTTATCTCACTTATTCAAAAAGCTCTGAAACTTTTACATATTTTAAAATACTTTTTAATGGGTCCTCTGGATTTTGAAAAAAAGTTGATTGTATACCAACATTTTTAAATAGTAGATTAAAAGAGCTACATTTAAGAAATGTGTGTAAGTGGGCAGTGCTGCTTAATTTACCACCAGAATATTACACACAATATTCACAGTCACGGTAACAGTCTTATGATAATAAAGGTATTAAACATTTCAAGTGGCGTGGACGTAAGACCAACTGACTGTATGCTAAGTGCATTATCAGCAAAGCAGCATATCACATAAACAATAGCACAATAACTAGAACTGCATGTTTCTTCTGATGCTTGTTCATGTTAATAATAATAATAGAAATGTTTTCTTTCTCTCAAAATGATTGTGGTTGCTAGCCAGAATCTGTGTACCTTTGCTAGCAGTGTTGTGTCTTGTTTCTTTATTCATAAAAGCCATAACAATGCTATTTATTTATCCGTCTGGGTGTGCGTGTAGCCAGACGGAAGTTTTAACATTTAAAATAGCATTTTCTTTCTTTTTCGAGATGCTTAGACATAGTGTTCCGCACCTCAGGCAGTGTAAGAGTCCACTGTTGGTGTGTGTGTGTGTGTGTGTGTGTGTGTGTGTGTGTATCTTTCTAAATGCCAGCTAGTACCTTGCACACCTTGTATCTACTTCATTTTGGATGTTTCTCTGATGTGTTAAAGCAAATTCCCTCGACATGCATGTATTATTTATCCAATATCTTATTTAGTAAACCAATATAATTAGTTTGAGTTGTTCTGTTAATAAAACGAAAGGCAACACGCACTGAAGTAGGCCTTATACTATAAGCCTGCAAGATATTCCTGTGAAACCACAATTATCATGTGTGCAAAGAAACGTGCAGAAGTGCGTTAGCTAATGAAATGCAAGAACAAGGCTGTGATATTTCAAATAGTTCCACTGACGCAGACCTGATCTCTCAGCTTTTAAAGCAGCCAGCCAGAAGATACAGGACAGCTCGCTATATTATTGGAATTCTTCTCACATTTCAATTTCTATGTGTGCTTTATTCTTACGGTAGGGCTCATGGCACCGGAGACAATTCCCATCAAGCCTCATTCATGATTCATTAGATGTCTCATCATCGATATCGAAAGTCAAACTGGTCTGTATTGTGTTGTATGTGTGCCCAAACACAGCACTGCTGCCATGCACCCCCTCCTTTTTGTTCAACATACAAACTAACTCGGGTCATATATGACGACATCTATGTGTGTGTGCACGTGCATGTACTGGTTGTGTAATTATAACTTGGACAGTCCAGTCTGTGTTCTGTGTGAGGGAATGCAGCATATTGTTTGTGGCTGCTGCAGGTCACCACAGAGTCACATCAGTTCCACTTCAACACCTGCAGATCTGAGGTCAGCCCGCGGTGGTTGAGCGTGAACGGTCACATGACGCCTACCCCCACCCCCCTTACCTTGCAACCCCCTCACCTTGGCCTTTTTTGTCGAGCTCGAGCTTCACCAGGGTGGAAGTGAGTTGATGGATAGGGAGCGACAGCATGTGACCCACAACTCAACTCTTTAATGTGCAGCTATTCCCCCCCCACACCCGCCTACTCATGTGACAGGGCAACTTTACTACGAACACCGTCAATATGCAAAGCCCCCGTGCTTCTCAATACATGACACGGGGGAAACATGCAGGAGACGTTTACTTACATTTTCTTTTGGGGGCTTTATGTCACAGTATTTACTATAATAATATGAGTCTGAATCACTGTTACTCATTCTCATGTGGAATATGTTTTATTTATTAATTGTTTTTAAGAAATGGAAAAATAAAGAATGAAATACCATAAATATGTTCTTAATAAGTTTTGTTCATATAGTATGTTCTGATATGTTAGTACATAATCATTATCACTGCTAAGGTTACACTTTTATTTTTAAGACAATTAAATACAATTATTATTTAGTTTGTCTGTCTGCCAACATGATTACACAAATGACTCTCAATAATTGTGTATGGAACTAGGTAGGCTTGGCAGGGGGATGAAGTCGTTACAATGTAGAGGAGATCAGAACAACAGGGTGGATACACACATTACTCTTATATATTCTACATGTTGCTTTTCACTTATGAAAGCAGCCTTGCTCCAGAGCTGCCCTTACCGAGGCCATCCAGTTTATATCTGAGTAATATAAAGCGTGTTCTAAAACAGGAAGAACATTTGTTGTTGCCCATCCAGAAATCCCATTTACCCTTGTACTATAAAATGAAACTAATGAAATAAAACAGCACTTTATCTTACAAGCAAATGCAATGTTCAGAAATAAAACATCTTGCTTGCTTATTTGTTATCGTGCATTTAAGCCTTGAGCACTTCTACTATCATACTCTGATAACGGCTGTGTATTACGAACAGAGCAATGTTCTTCTATGGGAGCTCCACTCTCTGTCTACATGTGCTGATACCATGTGAGTAAACTCCATCTGGTCCATCAGATCACTTCTGATGTATTGATAGACCTGTGGCCAAATAGATGATGGCTGTACAGTAATGAAAGCACATTATCTGCTCTGTTCTCTTTCTGCAGGGCTATTCAGCAGCCAGATTACATCTAGAGGAGCACCGCAGAGCGAGCCTCGCGTCTCTGTTCTTCCGGCGCGTGGTTTTGATCTGCTCCAAATCTAATGTGTCCTTCCTCGGCCCATGCTTAAGCCTTTCACTAAGTTTCGCTCGTTTCTGCAAGACAAACAAACAAACAAAATCTTAAAACATAAGCAGAAAATATGTTATAAGCTTGTCTAAAAGAAACCATATTCTGTATTTCTATTTCAATAAAGCCTTCTATAATTACAAAAGCTCTTCTGTGGGCATTTTTTAAAATCAATATCTGCAAATGAAATTGAAATGGATTTTTTTTAAATATTAGCATAAACGTATTTATTGAAGCATACTTCATAATGTAATCTCTCTCTTTAACCATTTGCAGTGCAGCCGTTAGATGGCTATTTCAATCGTTTTTTGACAGTAAATAAAGACAGCAATTCGGACCAGTTGCATGATCAAAGAAAGCGTATACATTCTATACATATTCATACATTTCACAACTCAAAGCTTCAGTGAAACGTATTTCATGCGATGCAAGCTTGAAAGTTGACTTTGTAGAAAACAATCCCAAATCCTTCATATTCTCTTAAAGCGAACCGTTGCACAATAAATGTCCTTTTTGCCCGTATTTATAGATTACCAAGGCTGGCTTTAGAATGAGCAAATACCATCTCTCATCTGCTTTTAGCAACTATAAAGACAGATTCCAAAGCTTCATGGCCTGAATTTTATTTGAAAATCCATTCCCGTCTTTCTCATATCTAATTTGATAAATTACTAGCAATCCCTTAGAGAAAGTTAAATCAATATGACATACCATCAAAGTCAAGTACGTTGAAAGCCGTACTTCTTTATTTGCATTCTTTTCCCTGCTCCTGAATTTATCAAATGCATGTTTACTGCACACAGTATAAATAAAATTCAGCCTAAGTGGTTGTGCCAGGTCATAGATGCTGGCGCTGGACGGCCTTAATTCCTTCTGTCAGGCAGTAATCAGGTCTGTTTCACATAACGGCCCATTAGTTTAAAGAGCAAAGCTGCTTTCGGCGCTGCTCACTATGGACTGAGAGTGTGTGTGTGTGTGTGTGTGTGTGCGCGGCGGAGAGGGGGGGGCTGTATGCCAAACGTGAGCTGGCAGAGCTAGCATAGCAGGGCTAGCATAGAGGGAGGGATGTAGACGTGGAAAGAGATAAGGAGTTGGAGGGTGTTTGTGAGCGACTCATCCTCCAGAGGAGAAAGAGGCTGACAGGTCAGAGTGTGCCCTGAAGATGTTTCCATTTTAGCTCCATTCAAATCTCTAATCACTGCCCTCTGCATGAACCCGCTCCTCTTTACGGAGAAAATAAAGTCAAAGGAAGTGGTTTGAATGTGCCTCGCCCCCGGTGGCCACGGCCTTCCAACCGCCTTCCATAACTTCCATGACTTCCATGCCGTCTCTTTTTGAAGAACTTGAGGGTTTCAAAATGTGTCGACAGGAAGATGATGACTGTCACCACAGAGATGTCACCGTGTCGGTACATCCGGACAGAGATACACAGGGACACGGTGGGGCAAAGTAACACAAACACGTTGCAGTTTCACAGCCCAGTGAAAGTTAATTCTGCGGAGTGAGAATGGCTGCTCTGAGCGAGGCAGCGTTTTCTGTCGGTCCACGTCTGGCGGAGAGAGGGGGGGGCAGGCCAAACACCACGCTAACCCTAATAGCTTAAGACACAGCCAGCATTTGCTTTCATCTCTCAGGGGGAGCGCCGACACAAACCATTGTCGTTCCTCTCCAGCCCCCCCCCCCCCCCCTACACACTGCACTTCTCTTGTTGATTCATTTTATTTTACTGAATACATTGGAGTCAGAAAACAAGAGAGAAATACAAGATAATTCAAAAAGGCAGCACTGTTAAGAGTTTGTCATCTGGACTCTCAGGAGGGCATGGTAACGAGGCGGCTCATTAATGCCTAAAACATTGTTCGGTTTCAACCGTTCCTTTTGTGAAAAAGGCAGATTTAGTGAGGAGCGCCGTGTAACTGAGGGGGACATTTTCAAAATAGATAATTATTGCAGTAAAATAATGATTTGAAAAAAGCCTGGTTTGTTTGCGGAGTGTGGATGAGAGCAGTATGTGCTCCACGTTCCTATTTCATGTTTCCTTCAGAGTGGACGGGAAGTGGCCCACGCCTCGAGGCCAAACTCTGCTTTTCTGGAAGCTCTTTCTTCTTCCAATCCTCCACCCCATCAGGCTCACTCAGCACAAACCCCCCCTCCTCACTCGCCCCTTCACCAGCGACATGGCATTTGCACTGCTGAGGAGAATGTGAGCTAATGAAAGTGTAAAGCCTGTGGTCACTAGAGTATAAAATTCACATTTGGCCAAGACCGGCTGTGCAATGTGATATTATGAGCCCCGCCGCACACGGGGAGCGAGGGCTGGAAATAGCTCTCCAACAAGACACAGCCAGGCAAACAAGAGCACACATCCCAAAGTGTGCTTTTTGTTAAAAAATACGATGTTATAAATTGCAGGTTTACTCGAGTTTTGTTTATTCTCATTCACTTCGGTGGCGGAGTAGTTCAAGTCTCATGGAGGAATGTGGGACGTCCTGCGGAGAGAAAATGTCAAAGTCGTGACAGGAACCTCAAGGTGGCTCAGTCTTTGTCTGACAGACAGAAGAGAAGCAAGACAGGAGCGAGAAGCAAGGTACCGTACGCCGCCATCTTGTTTCTTGTATACACGGAGCAGCCGCTCGTATTAAATGGAGTCTGCTGCGGACAGAAATGAGGTCAGAGGCGTAAAGACGTGACGCAACCAGCCCTGGAAACAAAATCATAAGCCTCTTTCTGGTGTGACACACAGTGCCGCGATGGAGATATTTCTGTGCAATGACAGGAATGAAATCTTTTTTTGTACCTCCAGCAGTAAATGATCAGAGATCCATCTCCTCACTCAGCAGCACCATCTGCTTTTGTAGAAGTTGTTCAAAAAAAATACAACGCAGCTCTACTTCACGAGGTGAGACTCAAATTATAACGGCAGGATAAGTTTTGTCAGTGTTTTGTAGGAACAGTAGCTCCACTTCACGCAGGTCAAAAGTCCAGGCGCATTAGGAGCGGCTGACCTATTTTCTCCTCGGAAACTTGGGAATCCATCTTTGTTCAGTTGCTCCCTCCAGCTTCTGTCCACTCAAATGAATCTCTGCTGCCTTTTCCCTCCACTCTGACGCTACGCTTTTCATTCATGTAAAGGGCATTATTAACTGTATCATAATACTGCTGCTAACCACTGCCATGATATTATTATACCTTTGTATCTCTGATAATTACTAATGCCATCTCTTGAATTATAAAATACATACTGACCAGTGTTGGCCCTAACCCTGCAGAACTTTGCACAGTGTTGTGCCACTATAATATATGTTTCCATTTGTATTTTTTGTGTAGTGTTCTCTGTATTGTAGGTCTATAAACAGTATTGAATTTATTTATTTTATTTTAAATGTACACAATTGCCTTATAATGTATCACAGTGTTGTCTTACTTATAATTATTGGACATATTTGGCTGCACGTGCGCATGCTCGATGCTTCATCGTGGCACCATTTATTACGATACATTTGATATGATATTCCTTTCTAAGCGTTACTGTGTATTGTATTAAACAGGGGTTCTGGCTAACAGCGTTGTCACATAATCAACCCCAGAATATTAGAACAAATATTTGTAACTATTTTCGTTTTCCCATAAAAGGATAACATCTTAATACTGCCTTACAGCATCAGTAGCAAAGTCATGCACACTAATCATTTGAAGGGCCCACAGAATGTCTGTAGATCCAATTCCTTTTTGATAGTTAGCAAAAGATGAACCACAAATATTCATTTAGTTTCCTGTAGTACTATTAATAATGCCGTTACATCTGCTTTCTACTAATATTTAAAATATATCATATGTGTGGAAATGCCTCTCTGCAGGGGGGCGTGAAAAACCCAGCAGACGTTTTCAGACAAAAGGCGCATGAGCATATTTTTAAGATAAAGATAAATATGAGGCAATGTTACATTTTGATTGTCACACTGTTTACAAAGAAATTAAGTAGTGTATCACACAGTTCAAATTGAAAGAGTACTAGTTTAACCATTAGTGCAATATCAATTTCCGTTTAAAGAATATATGATTATTAGGGCTGTCAGTCGATTAAAATAGTTAATCGCGATTAATCGCAAATGAATCGCACATGTTTGATCTGTTCTAAATGTACCTTAGAGGAATATGTTTCTAGTTTGTAATACTCTTATCAACATATGAGTGGACAAATATGCTTTATGCTAATGTTTATTATCATTTGAACAATGAGAAATATTCTCATGAATATTAAACACAACAACCTCTGAACATTACAAATATTCGCCTCAATTCAACCTGGAACCTCTCATACAATAATACAATACAAATGGTGTGTGTGTGTGTGTGTGTGTGTGTGTGTGTGTGTGTGTGTGTGTGTGTGTGTGTGTGTGTGTGTGTGTGTGTGTGTGTGTGTGTGTGTGTGTGTGTGTGTGTGTGTGTGTGTGTGTGTGTGTTACAAGGGTGACACCAGGACAATGACCAGAAGTGGGGGAAGTACTCAGATCTTGTACTTAATTAAAAGTAATACAAGTACAATAAAAGTGTAGGAATACTGTGTGTGTGTGTGTGTGTGTGTGTGTGTGTGTGTGTGTGTGTGTGTGTGTGTGTGTGTGTGTGTGTGTGTGTGTGTGTGTGTGTGTGTGTGTGTGTGTGTGTGTGTGTGTGTGTGTGTGTGTGTGTGTGTGTGTGTGTGTGTGTGTGTGTGATGGATCGTTGGAGCTATGTGCAACTCAAGGCATATGCTCGAACCGGAGCTGCCTGGACGCTGAAATCATGTTGCGCACTATCCGAGCTGAGTGTGCTGACTTCTCCTACAATGTCCCGCTGTCTGGCTTCCTGCATAAAGTCAAGTGCTCGGCGCAGTTGACGGCGAAATATTGCTCCTCTGTTTTCATTGAAACAGCTCCTTATATCCGTTAGCGCAGCTAGCTAGCACCAGATGCTAACAACAACAATGCACGTAAGGTCTCTCTCTCGCTCGCTCGGGCCACACATACACACACCCTCCCGGTCCTCCCGATGGCCAGTCGGTGCCTGCCGGTGAGTGTGGAAGTGTGGTCTGCCACAAGTGGACGGCAGGAGCGGGGCTGTCAGCATCAGCTTGTAGATGGTATTTTAAACTCGATGACAAAAAATACACATGCGTTAAAATAATTAGTGGCGTTAATTTTTGTATGCGTTAACGCGTTATTAACGTGTTAACTTGACAGCCCTAATGATTACATATTTATACAACATCAGATAGGTCCATTATCTTTTTTATATGAATTGTGATGTTGATTAATTATATATGTTGTATACATGTATAGCTAGTTTTACTGTAAGCCATCCACATAATACTTCTAGAAGTACTTCCACTCTTTGCTCACTTAAACTTTTATTAGATGTCATCATCACTCAGTAACTACGTGTTGTATTTGACACTAACCTGGAGTACTGACCTTTCCTCTCTGACCTGACACTGATACACATGGTACTTTCATCCTTTTCTCATGGTGATGATTCATCAGGCTGTGTTTGGGAGGTGGATGCAAACACATCTGAACACGCCTGTTGTTTGGATCTGTGTGCATCATGAAGGGCCGAGCTGGCAATTATAATCAGGCCGGCAGAAATTACAGCCATACCTTTGTGATTGCACGCTATCACATTTCTGCAGCCGGGAAAACACAAACTAGACTGTATGTGGAGCCTCAGTGTTCTGTTCTGCTCACACACACACACACACACACACACACACACGCACACACGCACGCACGCACACGCACACACACACACACACACACACATTTTATTGATAGTCCATCTCCCTCCATCCCATATTTGTATATAAGCAGATGATGATGTTTGTGTGTTTGTCTCAGGTGGACACAGTTCATATAACCATTAGACACATTACACTGGAAAGAGCACAGACGTGATAAACGATAAAACATATGAGGCATATGTGTTACATTATTAAGACAGCATGTATAAGAGGAAGGATTGCACATTAATGCAATTTTGATATTTTTCTGAATTAAATATATGCATATATCCCATTTTAAACTATATCAACATGTCTGATACATTTCATTCAATTATTTATTAAAAAGATTGTAATCAAATGTTCATATAAAGTCATACAGTCACTTCTTGTAATTGATTTAAAATATCAGATTACCTTAACTTTGCATATGTAATTCAGAACATGATGCATATTTATGGTCTGTGGTTCTTAAATGTTGCAATATGTTTACATGGATTATGTTCCATTAAGTATTAATCCACGAAAACATTTCAATTAGAGTACAGGCAGTGCTGTGTTATTTCCCAGCATAGAACATTTCCCCTTTTTCTTTAAATAGGTTTGTTTGAAGCTCAAATTAAACGAAGTGAAAAAATACACAATGAATGTATGTATTTAACAATTTCATTTGTGTTCACCATTATAATTTGGTGTACCAGAATGAATGAACAATGCCTATTATATAAAAGCTTTCATGGGAAATTAATGTTGTCGCTGCTCAATTTAATATTTGAACTGTGTTTCCTAAAAACCTCATTAGCTATAGAAATGACCTAATATTGAAACCGTATAAATATTACCTCTGTATGGTATTTTGTCTTGCATTTAAATAATTGGTGGTGTTATTACTCGTTTTAATTATTAGTAGTATTTACTTTATGTTTGGTACATTTCCTCTTCTACACCAAGCATCATGTATTGGAAAGGGACTTGTTGTTTTCTCTCAACTAAAACATCATACATATTTGCATAAAGCAGGGCCGCGAGACCATTTGGTACGGCCCTCGAGTTAATTTATAAACACAAGAAATCAAGTGAGTGCCTGTTTTTCCTGGCCAAGGTCAGGTCAGGTCAGGTTGTGTTGAACACAACACGAGTCTAACGTGTCATCACGTGGCATATGCCTCGTCTGACAGGGGTGCAGTTCTGACGCAGAGCACCAGAACGTGGCTCGGCACTTCAGAAATTGCAGTAGGCCTACGCATATTCAATAGCAGTCGCGTGGCGTGGGGAAAAATGTAGGGGAAGCCCATTTTGTGGTCAATAACGTAACCAGATGAGTGATTACAGCGCCCGGTATCATTTTACACACGTTTGTATCATACAGATGCAGGACTTGCACACGCCTGTTATCTAACCGACAGGTCCGCACACACTCTCCAGCTGAAACTCTCTCCTTATTCATTTAAGCATTTTACTTATTATTGTATGCAGACAATCACACAATCTATGTGATTTTTGGATTTACCGTGCCTCTCAATTGCCCGTGACAGGTTGGCAAGGTCGATGAATCCTGAAGTTGCCCAAGGATTTTTCAGGGAGCACGAACCCTTGTCAAAAAGAAGACATGGCCAGCAAAATAGACACTGAAGTTTAGCGCTTCCAGTTAGCCACTCCGTGCGGACATAATTGTCCTTATTGAACGTCCGATTATCTCCCTTTTTCCTCTGTGTACACACAGCTCGAGTGCGGGGATTGGCCTGTCATCTGATTTAATTTTTAGTTGCTGCTGTAGCGGAAGTTTAGTAAAGTTATGTTTGATTAAGTACGCCAAATCTCCTCCCTCCATAATGCTTAATTTGCTTGATAATTTCTAATGGCGGTAATGACAGTTACAGTATTAAAACTGATGTTGATTTGATTGGATGGCAGTGTCCAATCAAATTACCAGCCGCCAGCCGCCTCTGAAGAGAAGCAAGAGGCGTCTGGCTTCCCTTGGCATGGCCCTGACCAATCACAGGTTGGCAGGGGCATCACGTGGGCCTCATCGGATTGGTCAATCCCTCAATTTGTTTTCACCAAGGGAAGCCATATTCGGCTGGCCTCCTCTCGCAACAGTGAGTGCAATCTACTGTTTCACCATAACATCTAGAGGGGCGCTGTTTGTTTCACTCTTTGTAAAATACTCAATGAGAATGGGGGAGAGACGGGCCGGCAGCAACACACAGCAAAGGAGAATTATCGAAACAAAACAAAGTGTTTTTATTTATTTATTTAAATTATAACTACAATCCGAAAAAACAGGGGAAGCCTGGCTTCCCTTGGCCTCCGGGAGAAAACGCCACTGTTCAATAGCTGTTGTTATTAGCATCTGGTTAGCTAGCTATGCTAACGAATATAAGAAGGTTTTTCTACAACCAAAGGCACATCTTTATATGATCATTGAAGTTATTGAAGTTAAAAAAATAAGAGAATAAAGTAAACCGGTATAAAATACTATATGACGGTAAAAATAAGTTGTTATTAATAAACAAGAATACAGTTTGAAAGGTTAGTGATTTGTAAAATATCCATACACAACAACTGTTTACAGTTCTGTTTCATATGGGTGTTGAGAGATGTGTCCATAGATCTCCTAATGTTGCTCTCAAAGTGCACCAGATTGATGCTTTCAACTTCAACATTTAAAAACAAAATCTTCCCTGGGGAGCATGTCCGGACCCCCCTAGAGGAGGTTAGGTTCCCCCCCCACTTAAATCATGTCCACATGGATAGGAAACTAAATACATTTACACACATCTTGTGTCCAATATCTTTCTGTTTTGGTGGTCATGCCACAACCATGCACACAGTAATTTTAAGCAGAGGTCAATCATTTGTACGGCCCTCGGTGGATGTTGAATAAATTGAAATTGCCCTTGAGAGGAAAAAGGTTCCCCACCCCTGGCATAAAGCTTATGTTTTGTGAATTTACTTATGTCCAGTTGCTACAACATGAAGTATAGGCATTTAATTGAAACGTTCCCCCATGTGTATGCCATTGGTATTCAGGCTTCATACTTGAATGTCACTGAACATGAAACATTTATTCTCAAGGCGAAATTGAAACACTTCAAGAATAAAAGGAAAAGATACGACATGTTTCTGCATTTTCCTCTGAGTGGAGATGTTCTCTCGTCCTCGGGTGTGGGAGTGAAGCGTGGCTGGTCACTGGGAGGTCGCTCAGAGAAGGACAGGCGTGTTCGACACAACTACTGAGAAATGGAGAGCCACATTGGAAATAACCCTCGGATTCACACAAATCAAATCTCACCTCTTGATGTATTTTGGTCACATTGCAGCAGAAGGGCTTTGGAAAGGCTTGAAAGTGCTGTGTGGAGAAGGTAATGCACTTTCTCTGCGGCTCTGCCCTTTTCCATCACAGCTTTAGGTCCACACTTCAATCGCAGTGCTGGAGTAGTATTTTCTCTGACACGCTGCCCCCCCGGTGCTTTTCCATGTCCTGAACTATTATGCAGTAGAATCACACTTTATACCAATGACTGCCTCCGGCTCTTAACCTTCTTCAGAGGAGGTGAAGGACTCAACAGGTGAACGTCTTGGACTCCTTTCATTTGCCTTTGTATTCATTTCCCCTGGTAGTATTGTGGGGGGGTTATCTTAAATAGTGTGGAAGCACAGCCAACAGCTTTATATTTAAAGTAATCCTGACAGAGCAGAGGTTTGTTAAAAATCCTCACGCCACAAGGTCAACGTTACAATATCTCCATATAGTCCTCATTCCCGTTGTCATATAAAAGCAATTCAATGTAACATTTTATATAATTCCCCGTGAGTCATAAAATACAAATTGAAAAAAAGTGATACAAGTCATTTGTCTATTTATTTTACACAATTGTAAATTGTATATATTAGTTTTTTTAAATATATAATTGATCTTACCTTACCTACGAGTATGTTTAATTTTCATACAAATATTTCCATATGAATAATTAAACAATATACCTTTGAGTATTTATTTCAACAGATAAAACATTTAAATGTAGTGTACAAATCAAAATCACATTTAATAGTGATAAAAGTTAAAGAAAATGTGGTTTATTTAATTTCACTATCATAATATAATTCGTTAACGCCCAAAACGATATTTTTTACATGTTTTCTATTTGATTGCTTTTAAATTTTGTATTGCAAAATTCTAAATTACATTTCATTGTGAGAAAACAATTAAATACTTTAGCAAACACAAATCATATACAATTAAAGCGTAAGCACATTTTAATTCCAATTTCAAATTCTCAATTACATTACTCCATGGAGGAGTTGGCCATTGCATTTAACTTTTTTATTTTAAAAGACTTAAAAAAAGTTTTATTGTAATAAATGTACTTTTGCATATTTATCAATTGTTCAATATCAAAAGTCGTATTGTATACATTTAAATGTTGAAATACTGTATTAAAGTAACGTTTTATTGTGGAAAAGTAACCCTTCAAATATTAAAAGCAACCAACAATTGATTTTATTAAAAATACTGAATTTAAAAAGTCAATGAGTGCATTATGAACTTTAGTCAGCTGTGGCAGAATGAGTGAACACTCTGTAACTCACACAAACACAAGGCCCTGATCCAAAGCTGTTTCAGCCGAACATTTTCGTTTTTAAAATACGTCAAAACGTCCTCTCCCTCTAACCCATGCAGTGCAGACACCCCATGTCAGGGATTAATGGCGGGGTCGATTAGTCTGACTGACGGTATGATGGGATGGCGCCCGCTCTGTACGGTAGACGGCACACTCGCTCCACATTAGATCAGCAGAGGCCTAATGGCTGCTGCTGGCGGTGACACCACGGAGCAGTGTATGGGCTGACCGAGCACTCACCTCTCCCTAAACACTTATTTATGTATTTCCTCTGTTGGATTAAAGCGCTTTTGTGCAGATAACCTACATAGCAGCTTGGTACTGGGCAACAGGCTCCTTGATACAGATATGATGATGCAGATATGATGATGGCGCTCACAAACCAACACAATGGAGGCTCAATCAGTCCCCTCGGAACAGATCATTACAGAAATATCCTGCATACTCTTGATGGAGCTGCTTTGAGTTTGGCCGTTGAAGCACGGCATGCTACAGCATAGAGAATAACCTGGTGGCCTAATCAAAACCAAATGATGTCCATATCATAAACCGGGGTCGTCATTCTCCAGGTTTGTGGACATTGAGGGCTCAGTCAGGTTGTCTGCTGTTGTTTTGAGCGTGATTCACCTGGTAATAGATGTAATTATTATTACCCATAATGCAACGTTTTAAACACTTGTAAAAATGTGCCTTTGACAGAGCTGTAAGGACTCGAGGTGAGAGACACTTGAAACTGTGTTTTCATGAACTGGTACATTTTCATTTTTGGCTATTCTGCTTTAATAGTCTTCTTAAAGACTTCTGTAAATAAAACTTTATAAATATAAAACATTACATTTCTTAAGTAACCTGCTTTGTCTATTTTAGTAACTTCTACATTTACCAAAGGTTAGCATTCATTTGCAGATTTAAACATGAGACTTTAGAAAACCCAATCATTTTCTTAAAGTAAGTCGTTAACTGGGGAATTATTCTGGTCATATTTATTGATTCAATAATACTTTAAATGCTGTTTACCAAACAAGTGTTTTTCTCTCATTCCCCGACACAGAAATCTCCACTTACGAATCAATACAAATACACCAAACTGTCTCAAGGGCTTTACATATATCTGTTACAGACGGATCTATAGAACATTATATCATCAAAAACATGGATACATAATTATATTTAATGGGTATTCTAAGTATTTTTCTTTCTTTATTGATTACCAAGACATTTCTAAAGTTTCCTTTTAAAACAACATTTAAAAATAATTTAAAACCTGGTTTTATTTGTATTAATAATTTTGAATTAAGAAAAATCTAAAGGTGGCCATTTGGAAAACTTTCAAATGTTCTCAGTCATTTTTCAAAGCCATTCATAAAGATTTTTTTAAATGTATTTTAGTTTTTATGCGGGGCGATAAGTAAAGTTGGTGTTGGTTTCTGTAGTACCGTGTGTATATATATGGTTTATACATGGGTATTACAGATATTTATTTGCATGCATGTACACTTAAAATTATGAAAATCAACAATTAGTTTCATATAAAAATTGAAATGAACTTTTGGTATTATAATATGGGAGTTATGCACACAAATATTCTATCAAAATGTTTCTTGTTCCACTTAATTGTTGATTTTATATATGTATAATTTGTGTGTTATGTATAATAATAACAATAATAATAGATTTAATTTGTTAGCGCTTTTACAGGTGCTCAAAGACGCTTTATGTATGTATGTGGATATAATATGAAATAAACATGTATATATTCAAAAATATATAAATATACAATATATACAGTTTAAATATACATGTATGTATGCATACATGTATATATAATTTATGTATTCATTTATTATTATTATTATTTATTATTCATTTATATTAAAATAATTCTATATAAATGTGAAAATGCTGTGAACTTTCATCAAATTAAGGAAAAAGTATTCATATTATTTACAGATATAATTATTACTCTCTGAATATTGGATATAAATGGTTGCTTTTTGTTCTTTTCTGTAAGAATATTTGTATTGCTGAAAATGGATGTACAAACCACATTGGCATAACAAAGCAAATGAATGGTTGCTTTTGGCTGAGTTTTAAATTAGAGTACGGCGTGCCGTCCCATAGTCCTCCTCGTTAAAACGATTAAGCATCTTTTTATGGGCTTCTTTTTTTTATATTTGTATAGTTATATGTATTTGACAACTCCATTAAAACATGTGACTTTGCAGATTGAGGTTTAACACCAGGTAATACAATACACTGCGCTGTCAAAGAGTAAACCCCCTAACGTGTCGAAGTCAAAATGAACTCCGAACCATTGATCTATGACAATACAGTTATATTCTTATACCAAATACATATTACTATATTTATATTGTAATATCATATATTACACATCTTTAAATCATGAATGTTTGAGACTGGGTACTATTGTAGTTTTACATTAAACAAATGTAAAATTGAATAATTTTTGAATTATGATATTATTATTTTGACATAAATATCAGAACCTCTACTCTACTTATTGAAGTTAATGTGTTTACCTGTTGTGAAGTATTACTCTTACAGCATGCTGTTGCGCGCGCACACACACACACACACACACACACACACACACACACACACACACACACACACACACACACACACACACACACACACACACACACACACACACACACACACACACACACACACAAAAAACGGAAACATACATGCTGCTCATTGCACGTATTCAAACCCTCACAATGTGCATCAAAATAAAAAGGAATGTGTATTTCCACCCCGTGATTCAGATCGCTCGAACATGTCATCTGTTCTTCCTGAAACCTCGCTTCACCCTTTGACCAAGTTTCAAAAAATCAGGGGAGAAGTCGTTTTTTTCCGTAATCCTGCTTCCATACAGACAAACAAAACAAAGCGAAAAGAGGACAACAATATGTAGTTGTTGACAAAGCCTAAAAGAGTTGAGGGCGATTCGATAGTGAATACATATCCCACAGAGCTTTATGTGAGAGTAAAGCAGCCCATAATGATATGATGACAACACACTGTCGGCATTAGAGGGTGAAGGGTCTGTTTCAGAGGCCTCCGAGGAATTACTGTACGCCTTTAAGGCTCTCAGGGGAGAACACGCTCACACAGGACTACGGACAGTGTTTACACGAAACACAAACTGCTTCACAAGTTCCAGCACCACGGGGGAAACGTTAAGGTGGAGAAAAGGCCCCTTGTGTAATGTCTAATGTAGGACTGTGTGTTCTGATTGATGGAGCGCTGCCCAGCCCTGCTGAGGGCAGCACCGGCCCAGCACAGCGCCACATGCCAAACCAGGGCAAGCACAGATTACCCAGTTAGGGTCTCCGATAAAAGGGTGTGTGTTCGTGGTGGCTCACGACGTGGAATTAGTTTTTCAGGAGATCAGGATTGGAGGAATGTCCAACATTGCCTTAGTGTGTTTAACCCGACTGTCGTGATCGGGTCGAATCTGACCGATTTCGTTTTTTACATTTGATTGCTTCAAGGCCTTGTGATATCCTCCACAGTCGGCATTTGAACACAAACATCGCAATTACTTTCATTGAATTCGGAGGTTTAGTCAACACCTATGTTTCCCATCAAAAATTACCGCCATTGAAAATGAATGGGTAACCCTCGGTTATGTTCATCATCAGATACACACCCATATATCAACAACCATGTTCATTTTGAAAAACACTATCAGTTTCTGTTCTTTGTATATTTCCTGCAGTCACAGTAAGACATTGTTTACAGCTTGAAAGTACATTTTGGTGATGATTAATGTTTGTTGTGTTACTGTAAGATCAGTTCAGACAGACCGGGAGCACCAAAGTGAGGGGGGGAAACGCACACGACAAGAAGGTTAAGAGACGTCACAAAATGTGATATGAAATAGAAGAGACACGTCAGCGCTGTGAGCTGAAGGCTTCCTGACAGCTGGCACTCTCCGGGCTGCAGGAAGTTAGTTAAACTAACTTCAGTGTGGCCGACATCGAGCGTTCGCCATGGCGGCTATGATGAACTCGGCATGAACTCCGGATGAACCCACGTGTATGGGCGGTATCCGGGCAGACCAGGCCGCGTGATTGGAGGAGATCAGTAGATTACTGAAGCCTGGTCTGGCTGCCACCGCTGCCCCCGCCGTGTCAGAACAACGTAATCGCTCCAAAAGCGTATTAATGATCTTATACAATGTGATGTGTCTAGCTGCCAGACGATGTGAGATAAAAGGGCCAACAAACCCAGCAGTTCGGACTTATGTGTTGTTTTTGTCTTATTGTTGGTTTTTACTGTTATTTATGTGTGAATAATGAATGATGCTGAATGCGACATGCGAGGCAGTCTGAGATCCTGTCCTGGTTCAATAAATGATATATGGAATACATTCATGATTGTGTCATTGTTCTCCTGCAAAATAATAATAATAATATATTAAAACAAATATGTAAATATATATGTTGGGTTTATTTTGCATTCCGAACATATTACCAAAAATGTGTTTTATTTTTGTACAACCAAATATATCTTTATATATTTATTATATATTATTAATACAATCGTAATACATGTAGCCAATTATTTATTATAGCAGAGTAATATTACTGAACCTCAATCAAAAGTTAAAATTAACTAAATAGTTAATGAATAAAAAGAATGTGTCCCTCTGCTTTTATTGTATACATATGGATACTTTGCTATTATGTAGCTATGTTTAAAATTACATTTATATTATTTAATGAAATAATTTTGATTTGCCCAAACCATTTAATTTCTCTTGTCATTAAATGTATGTATTACTATTAACCATGTCCAAGCATATCAAACATTGTATTTGTCAAATGATACATTTATATAAAAAACGTTGATTTAAAATAATGAAATTCATACAAATCAAACTACAGCTGAAAATCATTTGGCCATCAGCATCAGTAACTTTCATCTGTAGATATACGTCATTTTCTGCCATTCTTCATTTCTATTATTTATGATAGAAATACTTTTTTTTTTATTATAGCAAAAATATTACGCATACACATAGAATATGTAAATGATATACATTTGTTTTAATGTAGTAAATAATAACTCCTCTTAAACCTGCTAAAATAATTGACAGAATAGTTACAGATATAATCACGACACTGTATATTCCACACTGTGTGCGTGTGTGTGTGCAAGGGTAAACACGTTAACTTCAATTAGTAGAGTAGAGGTTCTGATATTTATGTCAAAGTAATAATATCAAAATTCTAAAATAGTTCTAAAATGTATTGCATACATTTGTTTAATGTAAAACTACAATAGTACCCAGTCTCAAACATTCATGATTTAAAGATGTGTAATACATTATATGATAATATAAATATAGTAATATGTATTTGGTATAAGAATATAACTTATGATTTACAGTGTGTGCACATTATTATGTTAAGGGATGTGTAAAATAAATCATTAAATCATGTTTATTATGCTGTACAATTATTAAAAATACATGTGTAATATGTGTTTAATTAGAAACATGATTCATGTCATGTCAATAGTATATGACGTTTGCTGTGCGTTTCCGTAGCGCGACGCCTCTGAAGTCACTCCAGGTCGGCGTGGCCTCTGCTTCACCCTGATTTTGGAGATTAAAAAACAAAACAAAAAACAACGTATCCCAAAACCTGGTGACCGCGTGCGTGCCGTCAGGGTTCATGCAGAGTTGAGCGGTGCTGATGCAGATCTACGTGACAGGCGGCGGTGCTGAGGCTGTGCTGATGATGCAGAGGAAGAGGAACAGTTGGGGGGGGGGCAGCTCCCTCCTCTGCCACACTAACCCCTGCCTGAACCTGGGATGCGTCTGTCCCACGGGCCTTTCCCTCACCCCAGCCGTCCACTGTCCCAACAACAATGTCCACCAGAGCAAATGCACGCAGAGATTCCCTCTCTTTTTACCCGTCCAACTCCTCCTTTCTCTCGCTCTGCTTCCACATGTCTCTCCGAGCCAAAAGTTGAGTGAGGTAAAAGAAAGTGGAGGGTACATGCTTTTTTTATGAATGATTTATCTTTAAAGTATAGTAGACTTCATTTGAGGTTTCTTGAATCTCCTGAGTCATTGAAATCTTATTTTAATTATTACAATGATTAAATGATGAACTGTATCTTAAAGTGTGGAACCATATGAAGGGGCTTCTGTGTGATAAAGCACAGAGCACTTATAGCCTAATAAAGGACTGGCTTATCTAAAGCCAGTTGAGTAGCACTTGAAATGTTTGGCTTTATGAAACCTGATGTACTTTATGATTCTGTTTTCCTCAAGGTTGTGTCTTCCTGGTCGCTTTGGATAAAAGCGTCAGCTAAATGTAATGCAATGTAATGTAATATAAGGTAATGTAAGATAATGTAAGGTAATGTAAGGTAATGTAAGGTAATGTAATGTAATGTAAGGTAATGTAATGATAACTACAGCCCCTCAAAAAAGTTAAATCAATGGATCAGAAGTTATACAAAGTTGCGCAGCACAAACAAAGAGGACCCGTGTGTAGGAAACCATGCAGCCATGTACAACAAATATATTTAACAAATACAATGTTTTCTACCAACTATCACTCATATTTTGTTGTGTGCATCATAACAATATTAATAATTGACATGTTTACAGCTTGATATAATGACACATGTGTACATACAGTAGGTACAATCTTCCCTAATCTAATCTTCCTGGTTTATACATGTTGTTAGTTATATATTCCATTTTTTCTTATGATTTTATTTTTGATTTTGAATTAAGAAAAAGGTGGCCATTTGGAAAACGTTAAATAGTTTCTCAGTCATGTTTAAAAGCCATTCATATAGTCTCTCTTCAGTGTTTGTTTGAGCAGCAAGCCAAGGTTTGTGGTGGGTTTTAATAGAAGTCAGTTGACTGTATGTCAGTGTGAATTGAGTTTGACCCCCCAGAAGTAAACCTGACCACAGCTGAGTGTGTGAGCGGGGGGTGCACTGTCGGGCCAAGCCGCTGTGGGGGGGGGGCGCTCTAACCCCACGGTGCAGGCGCTCTTGATTGGGCCTTTAGCTCCGTTGCTCTTAAGCAGGATTTAGCATGAGGCAACAGCTGGCACACGTTTATGGATGGAGGCGGTTTGTGGAGGAAAGGGGGGGGGGTACAAGCAGTTTTTCACCCTTCTTTCTATTTTTCTCAGATAATCCCGACACCCTGACCCTTGAACGAAGCCTCCCGGCACCGTGGAGGCCGGCGGCGGGGATTGGGCATAATCAATGACAGCAGTGAAGAGATGAAGCTGCGTAAAGCAGCATCACGGTCACCGGGCAACAACAGCCCTGGCTTTGTGTTGGTGGGAAAACCTTCAACAACTGGAAATTCAATCCTTCATATTTGTTTTTCTATACTTTTGTCTTTTAGCAAATTACATCCCCCACATTGCAGTTTACTACATATTTACTTTTGTATATTTCATTATCAAATCATTGAATCCTTATATTTATTATCAGAATCCAAAAGTTTGGAACCGTAAGAGTGTGTTTGTGGGTAATAATTACTGCCCCTCGTAGTACATAAATACATCCAAAAATCACTGGATTAATAAACGTATCCATCCAGAACGTTCCAGGACGCGTGGGTAGAAGAACCAGCCAACTGTCTTCTAACATTGACTAAATCACTTTGTTTGAATACAATGTATGCAGTCATTTACAGTGTTTGTGTGAACAGTTTGAGAGCATTGCATAATGACAAATTATATTTGTACATACTCAAAATGGTGTATTTAATATACCAAGTAAAATGGATGTAAATTAAAATCAATACAAAAAGTATTTAATTTTAATGAACTTTTTTAAGCGACATGTCAATGTATGTTATATATGAATTTACATTCATTAAATCAAATGACAAAATATGTTGAATAATATTTACTTATATATTCATATTTGATATGTAATACTTTTATTTACATTTATTAAACACAATTATTGCTTGACAAATAAACTGTGTTCTGTTTTACCTTTAATTTTTAAAGTTTCGTTACTTAATATTTGTACAGTATTTCCTTATAACATCACAACTGAAACATACAAATAAATTAAGAATCAATAGGAGGTTGTGTTTTATGCAAATGTGTTCCTTGTGTTTAAATGTGACTTTTAGAACTTATTAAATGTGTTTAATGCAAATCCTTCTAAGGCGTGTTCAGAATTCCATGATTAGCTATCTTTGATTTGGATTCAATGGATCAGGTTTACAAAATATCAACAGCTCTAATCCTGTGTAATGTGTGTGTGTCAGTGTGATGGATGGTATCTGCACAGAATACGGCTCTCTGGCTCTGGGCTCTGAGCGGGAAACATGCCGGACTGCAGACTGCACGTGAAGATCTATAACATTCAGCTTCATGACTTTCAGGCAGAACACGAGCTGTCACCAGGAGAAGAAGACACCTTAAAGAGTCAGTAGGGAAATAAGAGGACTTCACTTTATTTCTAAAAGATATATTTATCAGAAACTTCCAGTTTTATTTGTTTTTTAACATTACCGTAAAACTGTTGGGTGCACAAGTTATTTTTACAAAAGCAGTTACTTTTATAAGCAATTTTTGTATATATTGGATACAGATATGACTTTAAAACCAAAGGCATTTACTTGGATGTATTGCTTAGACGTACAAGCACATCTGAAAATACAATACAAGTGATAAGCGGTTATTATTTTATTTGTCTTTGTTTAAACACTTTTTGCCCCAGTTTTCAATAAAACGTCCCGGTATATATTCCGGTGTAAAGACCTTTCAGGAGTAGAATAAGCACAAGTTCCTTCATGTGAGTTAAAACAAACTGCTGCATCCACTCCTGCTTCTCTCTGGTTACAGCTGTCCCTCATATCAATAATACATCAGTGCAATCGGACAAATGTACAACGTGTACATTTGTACGACTGTATTTTTAGCCAGCTTTTATTCCCGCACATTATTCACTCCGTAGGAACGAGCAGCTATTAGAGGGATTTATATAGCTGTGATGTCACATGTGTGCCTTCTCACTACAGCTAGAATGCTTCCTCCAGTCGATGTTGTGTATTTTTCCATCTGTTTCTTTTTTTTCAGAGGCAGGTGGAGGCTCACAGCAAACTGCATGAATACTTAATACCTCAGAACATCGCTCATGCATCCTTTTAAACGGTCCAAAAGACGGGATGATTTCACTTTGTTAGTACTTTGAACCCATCCAGGCCATGAATAGGATATTTCTGTACGAGCTCTGCCATTTACAGATGCTCTGCTGCTGAGTGACCTTACATCTTCCTTTTGCACATGCTCTGCTGAGCCACTTTTACGATTGTTTATTCATAGACGAGTGCAAATCAAAGAAAAAGCATTTGTACATAAACCACAGATGAATAGAAAAAAAGGAACGACCCAAAATAGAAAACATGCACTGAGGCCAATTAAATGGGACTCACTCCTCCAACGTATGTCTCTGTCTGTGGTGGAACAGTATCATCGTGTCTGAGCGGCCTCGTGGGCCTTGTCTAGTCTGGGACTTGTCAATCAATCTGTGACACGGGGACAGTGGAACCGGGACACGTCGCTTTAACCCCATAGAGTTTGCATCATGGGAATGACAGCCGCACGGAAAACCTGAAACTTTAATTAAGTGTATTATGTCAACACATTTCAGATAGGTTAGTTGAAAGCAATACTATTATGTTGAACCTACTATTTTTGTATTTAAACTTAATACTATTGCTTTTAACTAACATAATACAGTTCGGTGAAATCTGGTGACAATACATTACATTTAAATCAACGCTTCAGTTTGTTCAGTGTAGAAACTGAAGCAGGAAGAAATATCAATCTTTGAACAGCACTCAGCTCTGGGAATGACCACTAGGGATGCTGTTGCCTGCAAAATACAACACACACACACACACACACACACACACACACACACACACACACACACACACACACACACACACACACACACACACACACACACACACACACACACACACACACACACACACACACACACACACACACACACACACACACACACACACACACACACACACACACACGGTACAGTTAATCTCTTTTTGTCACTCTGATCCAGTCCAGTCCTATTAGCTGCCAGGCTGAAGAAGAGCTCAGAGGGGGGCAAACTGTAGTCCCCTGGACGCTGCTGTCTTTTAAGCAAAACTCATCTTTTTATCCTTTCACTCTCCAGTCCCAGGCCCCCATAATGCCACATCAATACCCCAGTAGGGAGGAGGCTCGGCACCAATGTAAACACACAGGTCGAGCTCGTTCTGCTCCCTGAGGCCGACGCCGGGGAAGAAAACGCGGCACAATGGAGGGATGAAAAAGGTGAGATGTGTCATCCCGATTAGATTTAATAAGAGAGACAGAATTAAAAAACAACAACAGCGGAGGAGACGGATGGAAAGGCAGTTTAAAGCGGATTTCTGGATGCTGTGCAGATGTCACTAAATGGCAGCATGTGCATAAGTCAGGCAGTAAGAATGGCCACCCTCTGAAAAGCTCCTGTATGTTGGGGCCTGTGAGAGGGGGACCGGGACCAGCGGGTAGCCCGGTGTGCCCCCCCGACTTAATCCTCCTCACTCTGAGTGGGAAAGGCAGGAGGAATTGAATTTTTTCACAGTTGTTACTATGGCGGTGGGAACCTGCTGCTGCCCTTTCTGCGAGTCATAAAGTATTCAGTCGGCACTGCTCTGCTGTTTGACACTTTGTTTTTTTACCCCCTGTGTACTTTTAGCCTGGGCTGAAAGACTTGCTGTTTTCTCACAGACTACAGCTCAGGCCACGAACTGTGACATGCCGCCCCTCTTTCAAGTGTCGGACCATCTCTAGGATCTGTTGCTCTCGGGATGTGAAGTATACAGATATTATGCCAACAAGACCACATCAGGTGTCTTTATCCTGCAGCCTCAAAACACACAAACTATGGTGGTGTGTTTTAGTGCCTTCTATAACACAGTGGTTAAAGCAGAGTTTTGGGCCCGTACAGTCAAAGTGCAATCCCCGTTTACATTGCTGTCGTACATATGGAAAGCTGTAACCAACACATGCATTTATTATGACAATGTTAATTAATAGAATTTTTTAGATTGAGCTTGTTGGTTTCCTGATTCGTGAAGTGGAGGACTAATGCATCAAAGGTTCAATAGAGTTTAGACAATAGCTCCTTTGAAAGTCAAACAATTCCTAATTAACTCACATAAAGGAAGTTAAAGCTGCATTTCTTTCTTTGACTTTGTAGCAGCTTGGCTAAGATAATACTTCAAATAAATGAGATTTGTATTGTGTAAAGTTGTATTTGGTGAGAGTTCGTCTTCTCTTTGTTCTGTTTTGGTCTCAACCTCTGAGAAAGATATCAGCTTACACGCTGCCAAAGGCTCCACCAGCTAGTCACCTGGCCTACTTTGTCTGCCTTGTTAGTTAAAGATAAAATACTTGGTACAGCTGATGGAAACTGCTATTTATGGTCACTACCAGGGATATATTCACAAAAGTAATTGTGCATTGCAGCTGCTAAACCTGAAGAAATCAGACTAAATAAACTGTAATTCTACGGCACCTGCAAAGAGTGAGCCCTAACTGCCCTGCCAAGCAAATAGATTGCTGCTCCTCCCCTATGTGCAGATAGATTAAGTTAAATGCATACATTTGGATACTGGAATATCATTAGTGAAATATCTATTTTGAATTGGACCTTGAGACAGGGCAGATCGAGGCTGCAATGTATGGAAAATGCATGGAGCCATCAGCTAATGCTATCCATCCTATGTGCCCCTGAGCGAGTGTGTTAAAATGTCACACATGCCATTTCAATTTAAATCCCTCTTTTGTTACCCGGATGTTGCTCTCATAACAGTCAACATTTTGAATGTGGAATGCTGGACACTTCTCACACTCAACAATCGCCATCTTGGCTACCAATCAAAGGTTGGGCAACCGGCTGCCGTTGCGGTTGCACAGATGAGCACAGCACTTTAGAAATTAAATGTGTGAATACATACGTTTTTTTTTTACTATTAAAGTAACATGCCACTATACTGGTGTTTAATACAACCCTCCGTTAATTTTATTGAGCTACCTGAATAACTTGGTTAGCTAGTAGCTCTTAGTTAGTCAGCTCTTAGTTAGCAAGTTAGCTAGCAAGAGGGGCAGTTATCCCTTCCCGTGAGGGCACAACCCAGTCTCATGGCATGTTGTGTTATAGTCACGACATTTAGGCCCCGGCAACACAAGGATGAAAACGGTTGTTTGCGTTACTGTTTAGTGTCATATAGACCAGGGGTGGCCAACCAGTCAGAGGTTAAGAGCCACATTTTGTCTATGTTACTGCAAAGAGCCACATCAAACACACAGTTACTGATACCGCTTGTTTCAGTTTTTTGTTTTCTGGAGACAAGATTTCAACCACGTCAATGATGCATTTTTGTGGCATTGGGATATTAAAATGAAAGCGTTTAGTTTATTTAATAAAAGAGCACATGTTCAATGTGAAAAGTGACAGTAGTTATAGATTATTTGCAATTTGGTGCTATATATATATTTTTTAAACACCTTGAATTTCAGGGGGGGGGGGCGCGGGGCTCCGTTGGCGGGGACAATGGTAGGGGAATCACTGGATAGTGTTTAATCAACGATAGGTTTCTCCCCCCCCTCAAAGGTGATTGGTTCACTGCATCGCAGTTATTATTGTGATTGGCTCTTGGGCCACATCAGGAGTAGCTAGTGTTGTCACGATACCAACATTTTGGTTTCGATACCAAGTCAAGAATTGCGATTCCGGTTATTTTTCGATACTTTTCTTAAAAAAAGGGAAACAGTCTTAAATGTAATTATTGTGCTTTATTTCACACCAGAACCATAACACAAACTTTTAAACAATGAGAACAATAAATAAAATAAATGACAAGAATTCGTATTAAATACAATTAATAAATGTCTCACAGACAGGCCTTGTGGTGTCCGTAGGCTTGCCCTCACGGTCAGAGATATAGCTCAAATACTTCTAAATTTCGCTTCTGGCGTCTTTTTTGTCAACAAGCCGAGGCGCAGCGGCAGTTGCACTCCCACTTGCAGCCATGCTTCTCGTTTTCTCACATGCTCTGGCAGCTAGCGCGTGCACGAGAGAGGGGAGGCACTTGAGCGTTCTTGCGAGGGGCGGGACTGCAGTCACGGCTGCAGTGCAGGGAGTGGAAGCAGAGCGCTGAACACACACAGCTCTTACGGCCCCTACACACGGCGGCGTGCGTTGCCGCTTGGCGGTGGGCGTGTCTTGAGCTTGGGGAATCAACGCGAGCAGCCCGACCAACAACCAACCACATGAATGTCCCGCCCCAGACATACAAAGCAAAGCATTCATGCTAGATCCATGCTGGCTAAATATACTGTCTATGCTTGCTAGCTGTCCATTCAAACGAAATACACTGGATATAAACTCCCCAAACAAGCGAAAACCTACCAGTTTCCCCCACTGTCTCTGCCACCTCCCCCCATGCCTGGCTCCTCCGGTTTGTATCCCTGTATGTTCCCTACCGCCACGTTCATTTTCTCCTCCTTTTGTTGACATATGGGAAATAACTGCGGTCTGGCTCTCCCAACATACACCCGGTTTGATTGGCTACTGCTTGTACTGTCAGATTTACATACGAGGGATTTGATTGGCTGACGCCTCCGTCGAGGCGGCAAAAGTAGAACATTGCTCTAC
Source organism: Pseudochaenichthys georgianus (assembly GCF_902827115.2). Classification (NCBI taxonomy): domain Eukaryota; kingdom Metazoa; phylum Chordata; class Actinopteri; order Perciformes; family Channichthyidae; genus Pseudochaenichthys; species Pseudochaenichthys georgianus. The sequence continues at coordinate 4,618,831 of NC_047523.1, forward strand.
TTTTGCAGCGAGCACCTCGAGAGAAGTTACGCTTTGCTCCCACAATGCAGTTCGGCGAATCGTGACGTCACCCCGTTCAAAGTGAATGGGCAGAAGCGTTGAAGCGGCAACGCACGCCGCCGTATGTAGGGGCCGTTAGTAAAACGGCGCTTTCTCACCGGAGTACTTTCCCCCGTCATTCTTAAAGTACCAATACTAATGAAACGGAGGAATCGTAAAGTTTTTAACGGCAGGGTATCGCGGTACCTTTCAAGTATCGGTACACCGTGCAACACTTGTCAGGAGTCAGTGTCTCTCCCCCAAACTCACACAATTCGATATGAAACTAGGCAAAGAGCCGCGGGTTGGCCACCCCTGGTATTTTATTATTATATAGATTCATAATTCATTTGTGTTAAAGCTCAATAAATAACAAAGAAGACCTTTGACCGGCACTTTTATAATTTCGTCCGGAAGATTTAAACTTTAATACACGTTGACTGGCGAAAAACTCTGCCCGGTTCCCTCGGCCCCCACCACGAGAATAAACAGAAGGGAAACCATGACAACCATGCTTCTTCGCTGCTTTTGTGGAGGAAGTTACAGCGCCACGTACAGGCTCCTGCATATGTACTGCAGCTTCTCCAGCGGTTGGAGCTAAACAGAGCGGTCTCGTGTGGACAGACACTATCCGCCCGGTGAATATTGCGTGTGGATAGAAGCTTTTTTGCGATTGCATTTGCGTTAATCCTATGCGTTTAGCCGTTTTCGTCCTCGTGTGGCCTTAATCTATTGATTCGTGTTCACCAACACGATTTCCCCCTTTTGTTTTATTTTTACTCCACTACATTTATTTTAGTTACTTTGCAGATTCTGATTAATGATGTGAAATATAAACAACCCTTAAATCAGACTTTAGTTACACCTGAGTAAAATTCAGGGAAGGTGATTGTCAAGTGCCAAGAATCAATAATTAATAATAATTCCTTGCATTTATTATAGCGCTTTTACAGTGCACAAAGCGCTTTACAAATACACACATTACACATATTTTTTATACATGCAATGGTCACTCCACAGGAGTTCAGGTGAAGTGTCTTGCCCAAGGACACAACGGCTTTACAGACGCAGCAGCGGCAGGTTTCACCCCTTGATCTGATGATCATTGCACAGCGCACTGCGCCACACCGTCCATCTTCACGCCTCGAAGTCATCGAGGTGCTTTTACAAGTATACATTGGTATCATACATGTACTGTGGACAATACCCACAGGAGCAAATCCGGGTGAAGTGTCTTGCCCAAGGACGCAGTGGCGGCAGGAGCGGGTTTCGAACTGGAGTTCCCCAGCACCTTGATCTGATGATCAGATGCACAGACCACTGCGCCACCCGTCCCATAATCAGGAGAGATATTTGATTGTTGGTGCTTGAGAAGACTAAACATGTATCTTTAGATCTCTATAAAGCAGTGGCGAACCGTCAGGGTATTCAGAGAATACCCTGGAACACTCAGATAAAACAAACAAAAAATTGATTTAATTATATAAATAAAATGTAATAAAATTAATAAATGAGAATCATATCTGTGTTGTTGATCTGTAATATTACAGTGTTACGTTGATTTGTTTGTCCTTCTCGGACCATGCATTACGCATTTCAGTGGTTTTGTGTTAGAAAAGAAAGCAACCAATCAGATCTGGTTCTGGGCCTCTGGGTAGAATATCCTTCTACCAAGGTATTCTGCATCCTTGATCGAATGCCCTGGCCGTTGCACTGAATGAGAGCATACGTTTGGACTGACAGTTTGATCAACCAATCATATATTGATTTGTAGCCAATGGGCGTATTCTTTCAGAGTTCCCCTCGGTTCCAGGGTATTCTAGAAAGCCCGCTCGTTAACTGGCTCGAGACAGAGGATCTAGATGAATGGGACGAAGCAATTCATGCCGTTTTATTGTTTTTAACGTTGAAATGACAAGTGCAACAGGTGAAGAGGAAGTTGTTGCGGAATTGTTGTGAGTACCCTTTTCAAGACGACAATTCAGTGAAAAGACGGACATTATAATGCCGTGGAGGGGGGGGTGTGTGTGTCTACAGAAGGTCCAGTTGTGATAGACACGGTTCGCCACTGCTATAAAGTATATACATTACTCGTTATTCTCTACTAATAGTTCATTAAAAACTGTATATAATTGCTATTTTGCACATCCCTTTCATGATTTCAAGATTTTCTAAGGTGTATTGACATATCATATACACAACTACGGTGTAGTTATGCAATGAATGAAAAACTTGGGTCACAGGTTCCTCAACAGTGCATTACAAGACATCTATCAATGTGTACTGTATACCTCCACCATTAGACTGTCAAATTCTGTACATTTCTTATACTATCTACATACATAAGAGTATAATTAATGTGTATAATATCAGTTACAATAAGTGCTTCAACATAGTTAACATTGCAGGAAAGCAATACATTAGACGTTAAGTACTTTGTCAGGCTTAATATTCATCTGTAGATAGATACACCCAAAGCTTTTTTCTTATTTGAAAGAAGACCTTAACCTAAAGTATTCTTTAATGTGTTAATAAAGGTTAATTAGTTTGTCTGTTTTGCACATCCTCATATTAATATCTTTGTACATCCAGCACTAAACTGTTTTATTGTAGAGATCACTTATAGTATCTTCTTGATTTGTTATATTCTATATTTCTATCACTGACCTTCTACTTTCCCCTATTTTGTATGTACTACTCATCATCATCATTCATCAAATATAACATATTAAAACAAGTATTCAATAACGTGCTTTAACCACTAGGCGGTGCACACAATGTACACACAGCATACAATGCCATAATAACTTTGTATTATTAGTGTAGGAAACTTATGGATGTATAACATCTGAAGATGTGAAGTTTTATTCATGTGTTTACATAATTTTACAGGATATTGCTATAATTTCTCATGTTGTAGTTCCACACATTAATATCTGATTTGTAAAACATCACAGACAGAAAGGCATATCCGTCATTTAATGTTAAGCTATTGAAATTGTGATTCCATAGATGTGTCTCCCATCACCCAAAACCCCTGCCTATTCTCTCAACTCAGTATTTACATTCTTATATTCAAAGAAAATCAGTAATATCTTTAAAAACTACAAGTCCTTTTCTATCAGCGGTGCACCGTTATGGTGTAAATATAACCATCTACCAATTAGATCAAATATAAAAGTCAGCCGAATTAGTGTTGATACTGCAAGGAGACGTATTGTGTGAAGAGAAATTGAAGATGTTTAATTGCTGATATATTTATGATCCACGTCACATATTCAGTTTCGGTGGCAGTTCTTCCCGTTTGTTCAGAAGTCTTCTCATCAGGGCTCTATAAATAGAGAAATACGGCAGATATGTAATATTGAATGCAGCCTAACCGTGTATTACAATGCCGTTATGTGATGACTTTCAAAGAGAAAAGCAAGAGCACTCGGATTAAAGTATTATTTTCTCTTTTTTTTAAATGTTTTTTGGATTTCTTATCGCATTAACACCATATCCCAACGTGCATTGCGGCTAAACAATCAAATCACCGAGCTTAAACCATAGCTGATCTTGGGTAATCAGTTCAGTGGCTGTGTAACTGTTTCCAGTTATTTTATTTTGAAATTCAGTTCCTGACGGTTAAAAAAAGCCAGAGATTATAGAATTAAACAAATAAATAAAAACAAGGATAATTGTGTGTTATTGTTGAGTAAATAACAGTGTGTTATTTAGAAAAGAATAACAAATTAGAAGGAAAAAATACAGATTTCAGTATTCTGAGGCTCTGAGCCCCATTTATTTTCCTCGCGGACGGCAAAAAAAGTCCGACATTATACGATTTAAAATAAAAACAATAATCGTGGCTTGATATTGAGTAAGAACATGTTTTTATGAACCCCACAGCTTCCGGTCTTCCAAGACCCGACCGGACAAAAGACGTGGTGCAGGCACGAAACATACTACCAATAGAAATACATTGCTTTTAAAATCGTTCTCTGTGACACGAAAAAAAGGGGAAAATCGTGTTGGTGAACACGAATCAATAGATTAAATGTTGTGACTATAACACGAAATGCTGTGAGACTGGGTTGGAGGGCACCTGTGTGTACTTGAAAAACCACCACAAATGTGAAACTCTCACAGCATAGTTGTTTACAGTGCACAACATGTGTAGACTTCTAACGAAAGTATCCGAGTTGAGACACCAATGGACTTTGATGCCTGCTGACTCTGGTACTTAAGTCAGGTCATTTGTAAGCACAGCACAAACATTACAATCGGAGTGTCATTTATAGTGGTCGGCTTCTAAGTATCAGTATGTGTTATAATGAATGAACTGACAATGAAATTCATGCAAGGCAAATAGTTCCACTTGCTATGTGCATATATAAGGTTGACAATACCAATGTGTTCTTAAATGTTGCATCTTGCCTACATTGATCCTGCTGCTGTCTGCACATTGTGAGTTACTCAAACACAAGGACATGTTGTCCTCCTCTCAGAGATACATAATCCAGGAGACTAACTATGAATGTTTACAGTAAGTGTGTGTTGGCCCCATATAGTCACTTTGCTCAATTTGTTTTTATTTTAGTGCCACATATGTTTCACTCTGCTTCTTGTAAATTACCCGCCACCCACTATAAAAAAATGAAGGACAGGGAGAGGCTACAGCGAAAAATTACACATTACAATATAACTGTAATGCCACGTTAATGTGGGCATGTTTATCGTCTGTATACCGTTAACATGCTATTTGGTTAAAAAAAGTAACTTTATAAAAAAATGGGCCAATCAAAAGTAAAACAATGAAATGAAATGCCTTGTTCGAGGTTCCTATAGAGAACAAATAATAACGTGTTATTCAACAGCAGAATTTGATATTTTTATACTCAAGAAAGTCTCTATTTCCTGACAGATGAATGATTTTATTTTCCTTACCAATTAAGATCTATGAAGGCCATGTGATGTTAACATTCAGAATAATTACCAGTGCAATTAAACACACTTCGGAGTGTGTTTTGAAGAATGCAGTGCACCCCTCGGGGGTTATTAGCGGCAAGACTTGCAGAGCAGACAGAAAGACAGCGAAGGGAGCTCCTCCCCCGCTGGTCGTGGTGTCTAGACGCTAATCGAACAGATCAAACAGATTTAACACTTAGCTGGTACAGATCGAAAACCTACCAGCCCATATTTGGCATTGAAAGGTTCGCGGAATTAATTTGGAACCCTATTTGAACAAGCGCAGAAACAAGGAGCTGATTATAGTTTAAAGGTCCCTCATTATAGCCTACTGTTTTTCATCAATATATTATAGGTCTCAGATATATAAAACATGTCTCTGAAATGTTTGGCTGAAACACCAAACAGATCATCGTAGCATCCCATAATCCCCTCTGTTTCCCTGTTTCAAAAGTGCTGATTATCTGTCTTTTACTTTAGATGTCTTTTGGTTAGTTATTGTCTAAAGCAGGGGTTCCCAACCTTCATTGTGCCAAGGACCGGCAGATACATAAAAAGAAAATCGCGGACCGGTTGTCAATTTTAACTGATTTTAATATTTACTCACCAGCAGGTAGCAACAGAGACTAATTGTATGTAACAGCCTGAACAAATACAATATGCATCCAAAACATATTAACATTTAAAAAATAAATAAAATAAATGTTGTTTTTCGGAAAAACGGAAAACCGACGTTATTCAGTTTTTAAACCAAAACGGGAAAACAGTGTGTGTGAGTGTGTGTGTGTGTGTGTGTGTGTGTGTGTGTGTGTGTGTGTGTGTGTGTGTGTGTGTGTGTGTGTGTGTGTGTGTGTGTGTGTGTGTGTGTGTGTGTGTGTGTGTGTGTGTGTGTGTGGTTAACACGTAGCAGCCTGCAGTCACTCTTAAGCTGTTCTGATGAAGGTAAACACAGCGAAGCCGGTGTGTAAAAAGGCACATCTTTACCGGCTGGTGCTGCACTTCTCAGAGGCGGAGTTACACGTCCCGCTGCCTCCTGATGCTGCAGCCATGTCATGAAGTGAAGGAGGTTTCCCTTCTATAAAACAGCTGTAGGCAGCAGATGCTGTGAGGGTCCCTGACATGAAGTCATAGATCAAGGCAGACTGGTTTACAGACTCTCCTGTTTTGCCAATCCAGTGCTTAAACACATAGCTCTACACCCCTGGCCGACATGTCCTTAAAATGAAGTCCGAGTTTGAAATATATCTCAAATAATGTATGCACTGCCATTTCCCCACATAAATACAACAGTCTGCAATGAAACGGTTGTCTCCTGTGCGCTCCTCTTCCTACTTGGCGCACCGGTAACTTTCTCGTGAGAGGCTGAGACCAGGCTGAGCCGCCGAATCCCATAAACATCATAAAAGCCATTTTCAACTGTTTTCTGGTGAAAGTTTAACTATGGCAACTGGATGAAATAATATGACTGGTATAGGTGCGACAATTATGTTAATATTACGATAAACTCACAGCTATTTGAGTGGCCCGGTACCGGTCCGCGGCCCGGGGGTTGGGAATCCCTGGTCTAAGGGTTACACAAGCCAAAAAATTGTTATGACATCATAAAGTGGCCAACATCTGATCAGCTCATTTCAGACTTTTTTCCTGAAACTTTCAGAATCTCTTTACACAGAGGGGACACATGTTTATGTATAAAATACATGAAAAAGTGATTTTTGCATAATAGGTGACCTGTAATACAAACATGTGAAGAGTAAAAAATAAAATGAAATCAAACAGTGTTAAGGGAAAGCAGTGATTAGTTACCTTTTGTTTGTTTCGGTCTATTCAGTGAATTGCTTTGATTTGTAAACAACGAGTGATGAATTGTTATAATGCCAATGTATTTGCACTGTTCATTCGAGGTGTGTGTGTGTGTGTGTGTGTGTGTGTGTGTGTGTGTGTTCATTCAAGGTGTGTGTGTGTTTTGATCAGGCCCTGTGGCTTTGACACCAATCAAGATGTCCGACCAGCCTGAGCCTTTCATCAACCTTTACTGCTCCTGCAATCAACAGGCAAATCAGACATAAATGTAAAAAGGGAAATGATCACTTTATGTGTGTGTGGACTGTGCCACTGGCTGGAGAACATCAACAAAACAACGTTTGCGCTTTCTTTCAATCATGCAACCTTCCCTTCAAACATTTGGTGTGAAGGGAATATATGTAATGTCGGTCCTGTTAGGCTTTCATTACAAGTACTTCATTTTCTAGTTTTCAGCTTTTATACTAACATGCTTAGCTTGCTAATGTTATAATGCTATGTGTACTGTTACAGCTAAGTTTAGTCTTGTGTGCATTTTTGGGGGTATTTTTTATGTACTTATTGTACCTGGGCGTGGTCCCTTTAAGAGTCAGGATGACATCATCAGATGGGTGTGTCAGGTGATCATTAGATAAGAAATAAGCAAAGCATGGCTCTGTGAGCAGTGTGTTATTGTTTCTAAAGAAATCCAGCAACATCTGCATACTTCATGCCTTTGACTGCATCGTAGGCACGTATTGTTTATGTTTAAATGGTATTGTTTCTGTAACATATACAGATGGTTATTTTTGGAAAATATTGTAGTAGGTCGTGTTTATGCTTGAGGTCTTCTCAGTTGTTTCAATATTGTACAAGGTTAATGCAAGGAAAGTTAATTGAATAAATATACAAATGGTGGATTAAATGTTTCAATTATGATGCCATGTATAACTGCTTGAGTTCTATAATTACAAAAATACATTACAAAGCTTAGAGTTAATATAACGAGGCAATTAAATTCATGTTAAAGCTGTGTTGATTTATATACATTGAGCACATTTGTGCATGTAAAAATGATCAAATAATTGATTATATTTTGTCTTGTGTATTTTAGTTTCGTACCATCCTTATACCAATAAACCCGGTGGGCAAAGGATTCACATCTTCAGAGTCTTGGTGTACGGTGGGAGTTTATCTGGCTGTTTATATACTCTATATATACCGGGGACAGTCATTATGTTTATAGTTTTGACACTATGTACTGAAAAGTTAGCCAGTATTGAACCATTGTCTTAAATCTGCATTCTCTCTTATAGCCAGCAGGGGAAAACGTCAATGGTTACAAGAAGTCTGGTTTTGTCGAAGTATAGGAAAAAATGAACCAACTGCCTCAGTAATAATTGTAAACATGAGTTTATGGTCTCAATGGCTAGTTTCAGGTATTGTTCAACAACAGCGTGTCTTACATTTTGTATAGTGATCCTATTTAAATAAAAATAGACAATAAGGGCGGGTTACCTTGTGACTGACAGGTCACTGCAACAGCCTTGTCCAGTCTCGCTGTTATCCATGTTTTTAAAACTTCATTTTTATTATTTTTGTGGAAACAACAGTCCTGTCATGAGTGAAATGAGCAATAGTTGTTCACTCCTTGAGGTATTTCAATAAAGCCAGTATTGAGATTTTTTTTTCTAAAAGGACTAACACTGTCTGTCCAGGTTTATGTTATTAGACATTTCCACCCATTTCTTAGTCAGTGATACATTTAATTGAAGCCTAAATTGTTACGTCATCCTAATTGTTTTAACTTCTACATAGCATGCAGCGATTTTAATAGAAACATCCCAGTATCTGGTGCAGTCTGGGTGTGCATGCAAGATTCAAGAAGTGAAAGGCACATGTTTGGGAATTATTGGTAATTAAATGTTTCTCTATAATCTATGTGGAGTTTTTTTTGTTGCATGTATTGTTGATTTATCTCTCTTTGTAGTCATCTGATCGATTTGTACACATGCATTTGTGTCACTCGAAACAGGCTCTTTCTGCCCTGCAATTTCAACAGCTTAAAAAACGTAATAAAATGGTTATCTTATTAATAATACATACACTCAATCCCAAGCAATCAGTATTGTCTCTAACCAAACCATTTGTGTGTTTGGGGATATGTCTGTTAGCAGGCCTTTAAAGGATCCCATTACTAGGCGTCTGAAACATGTCCACTATTAGGAACTTAGAAGGTTTTACCCCCCCCCCCTCCACATCTCCACATCCACTCCTCCACATCTGTTGAGAAGAAGTTTGGGCTGATGCTGGAATTTCACTCAGTCTGATAAAATAAACCAGATGGGCCTCCGATGCTGGATAAATAATCTCAACGGTTTGGCTTGGGGGGGAACCAGCGCTCTCCATCTCAATGATGTAATTGATTGTTCCTTTTCCCCGCTGATTAAAAGAAGGTTAAAATATACGGGGGTTATTACATTCGACCGGAAAAATACCTCTAATCCCTGGAAAATAATCAGCATAACGATTTAGATTGGCAAAGAGCCACACAAATAGGAAGAGTTGAGGGGCACCGCACGTCTTGGTGTGGAAAAACACTGGCCCTGAGGGAGGCTGAAATCTGAAGAAAAAGCTGGCGAATAATTCACTACATTATAGTTCTATATGGAAATGCTATTATGTAGACATTTAATGAAGTGTAATTCAGAAGCAAATAACTTCTGTTCTCCCTGTTACTCTTTTTGTGAAAATGAATGAACTCATCAACGTCTCATAGAAGTCAACAGTTTTACATTTCCTGAGGGAGCAAATCATAATTAACGTTTTGCACTCAAACTGAAACTCATTTGAAGCTGTGAGAGGACCTGGAAATTGAACAAAACTTAAATAGTATGTATAATATAATGTCTAAATAGCAGTTATAAGAATGAAACGGCAACTCCATAATGCTGCAGGCTGCTTTTCTTTTTTTTTCTTTTTTACCAAATAAAGCATGAACAGCTTTATCATAAGCAATTTTAAAGAGCATTATTATATTTCCAAAAATAACATATAATGGCATCTGATATAAATCAACAATACTAAAACAAGCAGTGCATAAACTCGACTGTCGGGGCCCTGAGCCTCCCGCATGTAAATACAAATAAAGTATATTTTAAGCCATTTTAAAACAGTAACATTTAAAATAAGTAATATTAAAGGACATTATTATTATTACAACCGAATGCGCTTACACACCCCCTGTAGCCAGCCCAACCAAAGACACTGGCATACCCCCATCCGTCTTATGGGAAATTGTCACTCCATAAAAACTGCCAGCCGGCATTTTAAAATAGTAACATTTAAAAGCAGTAACATTGAAAGAACAGTATTGTTATTATTATTACAACCGAAAGCGTTTGCACACCACCTGTAGCCGGCCCAACCAAAGGCACTGGCATATATGCCCTGTAGCCGGCCCAAGCAAAGGCACTGGCATATACCCCCTGGAGCCGGCCCAACCAAATGCACTGGCATATACCCCTTGTAGCCGGCTCAACCAAAGGCACTGGCATATACCCCCTGTAGCCAGCCCAACCAAAGGCACTGGCATATACCCCCTGTAGCCGGCCCAACCAAAGGCACTGGCATATACCCCCCTGGAGCCGGCTCAACTGGGGGCAACAACAAGTGGTTGATGACCACGCAGCAAATCTTCTTAGAGGGTGATATCAAAGAGAACTCCATCCTTATTTTTCTATGACCAGCAGAAGGGTGGATGTGTGCGCTAGTCTCTTGCTCTGCTTCTGTGTCCTCGATTGAGGATGAGGAGCTTGAGTCTTGTTCGTCATTGTATATTGGTTGCTCCTCCTCATCATCAACAGCAGCCCGCTTCAGGGCGGTCATTCTTAATTGTCGAGTTTTAAATCCTGCCTTTTTGTCAGGCAGAGCCTCATAAAAATAATCGTGGCACACGGATTTTTCCATTCTCTCTCTGTTTTTTTTTGGTGAGATATTTCTTTGCTTGGGTGGAGACACTGCTCCGGATCCTGCCGAAGTTGATCCGCCCGTCAACTCCAGCATGTTTCCAGGCCTCATGCAAATAGGACAGAGGGTTGGCAAGCTGCTTTCTATCTAATGTATGAAAACATACTGACAGTCTCCACCACCTCTCCAGCAAGAGGCGCTGTCGAGTTTTGTGAGTCACCCATACTCAACGTCTTTCAAGGCCGCTTGGCCGTGAGATCTGCCATTTTGTGTTTATCGACAAGAATATGGAATTTCTTTCCACCTTTCCAAGAACTTGCATCTCCAACATTGTCATTCTTCATGTTGGTCATGACGACCGATCTGTGTCCTGATAAGATGTTAAGGGAAACCATAATGTACCCCAGGAGCAGCATGTGATCAGCCTGCTGTTCAGGGTTCTCTACACAAACTGTGCTGTTGTATTTGTTGTAAATTGTCCTAGTATTTTTACTGTATGTGCAGCACTTTGGCACGACCAAAAATCGTTTTAAAAATGTGCTATATAAATAAAACTTGATTTGATTCTTCAGAACAAACATGTCCGGGATGGCACTTTTTTTCTTCTGGCGGTGAACAGTGACTTCCTTTGTCATGTCGGCCTGTAGCCTTTTGGTTTCATAGATGATTTCTGAAGTTTCCCTTGGATGAAGTCTGCTTTTCTTTTCAAAACAGTTGGTTATGTGCTTGATGAAATGCACAACATTGTTCATCATGTTTTTTATGCTTGTTTGCGCATAGCCTTTGCTTTCCAGGTACTTTGGCCACAAGCGCAACTCCTCCTCAGGTTGAGGAAGCGGAGTTCACCAGCAGCCTCATTGCAACCAGTCTGCATGTAGTTTCAGAAACGTGCATCATGGCTCCGTGCCTGGCTTGCATTGTCCTTGTCTTTTCGAAATCCTCAATACATCTTTCATACGTTAATGTGCAGTGGCCGTCCTGATAATGTGGCCACCCTTCTGAGCAGACCCACTTGGTGTAAATGATGGTCTCTTCTTTGGCGAGTATGTATTTAGGTCCACCGAAAAAAAATGTTTCTTGCATTTTCCGGTTCATCCTTTTCTCAAGCTCTTCAATTTCTTTGGTGACTTTCTCCTCCAGCTCTGCAAATATTGCACTGGAGGCTTCACCTTCCAGAAGATACCCTTTTGAAAGAGTGGATAGAAGTGGACCAGGAACCTGAGGGCTACTGGAGGCCAGATTGCGGCTCAGCCAGGGGCCGACTGGCCATCGGGATTACCGGGAGTTTTCCCGGTGGGCCGGTGCTGTGCGTTGGCCGGAGGGCCAACAAAAAAAAAAAAAGCCTAAATCCTGTGTGGGGTGTTCCGCCTACTCCCTTTTTTTTTTTTGTTGCTTACCTAAATCCTACCGGCCCACATTTGTAAGTGTTCCGGCCACTCCCTGGAGGGGTGTGGCGGCCGTTTTGATAGGCTACCTGTGTTCTATCTATCAGATAGTTTCACCTACACACATCAGGCCCGTAGCAGCTGTCACTGCACAGTGAACGATCAGGAGTGAGTGACTGAGAGACCTAGCTGGCAGTTGCTTACAGATAAACAAGCTCCAAAGCGTAAAGGCGTTTTTGTATAGTTTGTGTATACAGTATTGTAGCGAGCCCTGGGTTCAGAGGGAGGGGCTTGCATAGGGGGGGGGGGGGGGTTGGCAGGGAAACGGGGTTCAGAGGGAGTGGCTGTACCTGTAGGATAGAAAAGGGGGAAGTGATGTCTGACTCAGAGGTCGCGCGGCTGTGGAGAAGAACGTGTTGCCCACATTCTGTTACTGAGTTTAGGCTAGTTAGCTAGCAGGTGTATTGTTTTGGGTGCAGTCACTTTTGCCTCCACTTGCTGTTCAGATAAATGTTGAAAGAACGTTGCATTTAACTTCAACATTTAAAAAAAAAAATCTTCCCGGAGGAGCATGCCCCCGGACCCCCCTAGAGGAGGTGAGGTCCACCACCTGCCCACACCCCCTGTTCAATTGTCTCACCCATATTGAGGATGCTTCCTACGCCCATGTCATTTACATTTGTGCCAGGTAACAAAAACTGTCAAAACTATTCCCATCATCAAGTGATCTCGGTTGCCAAATCAGAATGAGGGTTTCACTTTGTTGAAACGGCATTCCATTCCCTCATCAGTCAATAGCCGCGTTCACACCGCAGAACTTTCCCTGGTACTTTAGTTCTTTAGTTCCGTTAGTACCAATAATGTCGCGTTCACTACTCCGTGCCGGGAACTCTTTTGGAACTCTTTTGGTACTTTTTAGTCCCTGCTAGAGAGGTGGTACGAACCTGGTGATAAAAGAGTGCCAATTTCCATTCTATTTCTATTGGCTGGGCGAATTGCAAACCACGCCCCGTTAGACTCTGAATTTGTTTTGTTAGGCAGCCATTTTTGTCCTCGCTACAAAACCACATCCACACCTGAGCGAGTAGTTTTTTTGTACTTTAAAGCAGTTATGACCACACGTACTACAACACCGGAGCGGTGGAATGATGAGGAAGTGTCGGCGCTTCTGGCAATTTACTCCAAGGACGGGATGCAGCAGCTTCTACAGAAAGCAGTTCCCAACTCCAAATGTTTTGAGCGATGTTCGCTACTTGAGCTGGGAATCGTGCACAGTGCACACGGATGCCGGGTAAAAATAAAGAAACTCAGGCAGGACTATACAAAAATTAAAGACCACAATAATAAGAGTGGTAACGATTTTCTATTGTTATTATATATATATATTGCCACTGTTTTTTAATACTGACACCTAACTTGCACTAAGGTGTGTCTGCTGCTATATATATTGCCACTGTTACATTGTTTTGAAACTACTTACACTTTATTTTACATTTCACACTGTTATTTAACTTCAATTTACATGCATACGACACACAAGTCTTACACACACAAACACAAGTAATTTATCATGTCATTTGTTTTAGATAAATAAGGGAAAAACACCAAACAAGGGTTGATGTCCTTTTCCAAAATCAGCCTGAGGGGGTAATATATAATAAATACATAAAGATAAAGTCCATTGTTATAATGGGGTATTTTATTTGTAAATTACCCTTATGAACTCCATCATGTCTGAGGTCGGAAAGTAAACAAACGCCTCATACAGCGGATGGGCTTTATACCCCCTCCCCCCGTGTAGTTCTTCTTCTCTCGTTTTTTTGTTGTACTCGCCGTGAAGTGGTTTTGCGGCCCGCCAGTAAACCCAGAGAAGAAGAAGACGAAGTGACGTCAGCGTAATCGTGCCTCAGGGAAAGTACTGCGGTGTGAATGCGATTGGCACTAGCCCCCTGGTGGATTTAGTGCCGTGGTACTTTAGTGCCGGCACTAAAGTACCGCAAGTCCTGCGGTGTGAAAGCGGCTATTGATAGTGGATAGTAAATGTTGCCAAAGTCATTGTCCTGCATGAAACGTGGTGCAGTTTTTCTGGATTTTCCCCATTTCTAGTAGTTTTAGGTGGAACCCACAAAAAGTTATTAGAGCAATGTGTACAAATCAATAAAGAGGCACACATTTGTACATACAAACACATATATTTGTTGTATCTAGTAAAGTTCACAGCAGTGCCAGAGTCTCCTTTCATCTTCCCCAAAGTGAGATGAAGAGATGAGAAAGGGCGAGAGATGAAACGAGCTGCTGAGCTGAGTTGGACTGAAAAGGCACTTACTGGAAGTGGTATTCATCCTCGAAGTTGGTCTGCTTGGGGGAAAGAAAGTTGCACTTCATTCTTCTGTGTGTTCATGTTGCTCCATCCCTCTGTAGGGCTTCCACAGAGCCAACACGGCAGGGCGTTACAGGGAGAGCAGCGGTGAGGACGAAGACATACAGATCTCCACATAACACTGCTCCATCTTCATTTATATAATACTTTCCTTTTCAGAAAAGCAGGTTGCTGGTTTAATCTTACCATATATTTGTCCTCCTGAGTCCTTTGTTTTATGCTATTTTATTTTATTGTATAATGTTTTGTAATTCTATTTGAATATATTTTATTTGTATTTGACATTCCATTTTGTCTTTCCTTATTTTCTTATAATTCAATTTATCTTTTAACACAGTCATTCATGTTTGTTAATCTGTAAAGCCCACTTAGACAACACATTTTGTGATATTGTGCTCTTTAAATAAACTTTGATTTGCTTGTTTGATTTAATTTAACAGTTGTTGGAACAATATTGCAGATGACAACCGGGGCGGACTGGGACTAAAATTCAGCCCTGGAAACTGACCCATCCGGCCACATGAAATGTCAAATGTTAGAAATCCGCTGTTTATTATTTTAAGTTTTACTTCCGATTCGCTCCTTTTTTCCTCTCTGTACACAGCTCCACTTTGGGCATTGACCTGTCATCAGATTTCATTTTTAATTGCTGCTGTAGCGGAAGTTTAGTAAAATTATTTTTGATGAAATACTCCAAATCTCCACCCTCCATAATTGCACTTGCTTCAGTTGCTTGCTACTTTTTAAGGGCGGTGAAAGTGAAGTTGATGTGATTTGATTGGATTGTGAGGCATGACGTGAGCCTCATCTGATTGGTCAATCCCTCCATTTTTTTTCACCAAGGGAAGCCAATTTCGGCTGGCCTCGTCTCGCAACAGAGAGTGCAATCTACTGTTTCACCATAACATCTAGAGGGGCGCTGTTTCACTCTTTGTAAAATACTCAATGAGAATGGGGGAGAGACGGGGCAGAATAATTACCGAAACTAAACAAAGTGTTTTTATTTATTTATTAAAATTATAACTACAATCCAAAAAAACAGGGGAAGCCTGGCTTCCCTTGGCCTCCAGGAGAAAATGCCACACCACGAGTTCAAGTGATAATTCTCACCCACATCTTGCTCTTGCCCTGCACTTGTATGTGCGAGTTGAGCTGGCCGGCCGTTCTGTGGTTCTACAGATGGCCAGTCCACCCCTGGATGACAAACAGTAACATACTTAACTTATCGTAGCTTTCTGCCATTTGTTATTTGTCCAAATAGCTCCTTTCTCTAATCACCATATGCTGCCTCAAGAAAAAGCGCGTTTCTCTTTTCTGAGCGAACCGCCATTTTTGTGAGTGCTCTGAGCTCTTCAGGTCGAAACATATTTGAACAGTTCAGAGAAGATGAGGTGATGTCACTGTTGAAAGTGGAGGAGAAGCTTGTTTCTGGCCATGATCAAGAACTCATATGTTTGAGCAGACCGTACACAGATCGTCCTCATCACTATATGACCGTCAGACTGAGCGACGACACTAATTCATACAAAGTGTTAGAGCAACTCCGGTTGGTGTTAGTGGTGAAAACAAAAAGGTAGACAAAATAGATAAAAAGCAAAGGGCCGAAGCTAGTCTGGTTTATATACCAGGGGTTTTCAAAGTGTGGGAAGGTGAGCCTCCCCTCAGAGAACATAAGAACAGCCGCCCCCCCCTCCAATTAGTATTGCTATTATTATTATTATTGTTGTTGTTGTTGTTGCTATAATTCAGGGGTATTCAATTACATTTCAAAGAGGTCCAGTAAGAGAACACGTAATTAAATGCTCTGTTTTCGCTCTCTACCTTTTCTCGTTTTTTTTAATGGTCCCTCAAATCTACAAGTACTTTTTGGGGAATTGCATCGTGTGGCTTCAGTCATTTCAGAATGGTGAACATGTTTGTGGAGCACAAGGCCAAAGCCATCATAAACACATGTGGACTAGATAATAGATGCTCCAAACAGGCAGCTGGCTCAGGGACAGTGTACTCTCAGCCTCTCTACTCTACTGTGTGTGTGTGTGTGTGTGTGTGTGTGTGTGTGTGTGTGTGTGTGTGTGTGTGTGTGTGTGTGTGTGTGTGTGTGTGTGTGTGTGTGTGTGTGTGTGTGTGTGTGTGTGTGTGTGTGTGTGTGTGTGTGTGTGTGTGTGTGTGTGTGTGTGTGTGTGTGTGTGTGTGTGTGTGAGTGAGTGTGTGAATGTGTGAGTGTGTGTGTGTGTGTGAATGTGTGAGATTGTTGTGTTTCTGCCCCTGCCATTCCCGCACAAGGTTGCAACGATAAATAAAGCTTTGCCAGTTCGGGTCCTTATCACAACTGGTCAAGATGGCCAAACGATTCTCTGCTCAGAAGGCCCTGCAAATGATTCTGGAAGAGAGAGAACCATTTGATGATGATGTAGATGAAGAGGTTTCAGAATGTGAGGATCACATTTCTGAGAATTCTGAGTCTGACAGTGACTTTGAAGAAGAGGATGAGATTGAGCATCAGCTAGTTGCAAAAGAAAGACGAGCCACAGGAGCAGCCGGTCAGTGGGCAGAAAAACAAGTAGCAGTTTAATTAATTAATGTGATCTAAAAGGGCAAATATTAAACATATATGCTGTTTATATGTCTTGCAATTTAGATGAAGTAAACATCTGTTGAGTATTTGAACATAAAATAGTTTGATTGTGGTGAAGCTCAAAAAGGCAGCCACAAATCAGACCCACGAACACTGGCTGAAATACGAACACAAGCGTTAAAGAGTGGTGATTACAGATTTGGTTTATTTTGAAGTTAGCATTGCAAGGGCAAAAGTGGTATACTGTTAATAGTTGTTTGCTAAATAAACAAATTATACTTTTGTTTGTCTATTCAGCTCATGCTGAATTAAGTGTCAGGATTTCCAAAACTCATTATTTTTTTATTAAATTGTGTTGAATTAGGAAACTTGACAACACTCCTTGAGAGTGCTTTTATCAAACGTCAACAGAGGCAGTTTGAAAGGAATTAGTTTCTTTTACAGAACATTTATATTTGTTATTGAGCTTGACTTTTGTAAACAAAACGTACTTAGAGGGCTGACTATTTAAACGGTTAACCAATCAGTTCAAGCATACTAATATTAGTAAAAAGCAGCCTCTCCAAAGCAACATCGCTAATAAGGGACTGTGAAGAAAAAGAACATGTTACTGTACTATTACAACACTGCACAGACATGAGTGTGTTTTGAATATATATGATCAGATGTTTCACATTATGTATTTTAGTGAGAGGAAAGCAGAAATGTTGGATGTCAAAAAAGTTGTGAAAGAGAAATAAAGAATCCTGAAATAACTGCAGCTGTTTACATACATTGGTGTTCAGAACCCGCTGCATTAAGTATATGCATGCACTAAGTAAATATGTGAATACATGAAATAAAGAGTTTGTGTTAGAGAGAAATTGGGACAGTTTTAAATGAAATTAAAGCACGTAGTGACTCTTACGGCCCCTACACACAGCGGCGTGCGTTGCCGCTTCAACGCTTCTGCCCATTCACTTTGAATGGGGTGACGTCACGATTTGCCAAACTGCATTGTGGGAGCAAAGTGTAGCTTCTCTTGAGGTGCTCGCTGCAAAAGTAGAGCAATGTTCTACTTGTGCCGCCTCGACGGAGGCGTCAGCCAATCAAATCCCTCGTATGACAGTACAAGCACTAGCCAATCAAACCGGGTGTATGTTGGGAGAGCCAGACCGCAGTTATTTCCCATATGTCAACAAAAGGAGGAGAAAATGATCGTGGCGGTAGGGAATCACCCGATACAAACCGGAGGAGCCAGGCATGGGGGGAGGTGGCAGAGACAGTGGGTGAAACTGGTAGGTTTTCACCTGTTTGGGGAGTTTATATCCAGTGTACTTCGTTTGAATGGACAGCTAGCAAGCATAGACAGTATATTTAGCCAGCATGGATGTAGCATGAATGCTTTGCTTTGTATGTCCGGGGCGGGACATTCATGTGATTGGTTGTTGGTCGCGTTGCTCGCGTTGACTCCCCAAGCTCAAGACACGCCCACCGCCAAGCGGCAACGCACGCCGCCGTGTGTAGGCTCCGTTACGGTACGTCCACACAGCAGCTTCAGAAGAATCTTCCAACGCTTCTCTGCCCATTGACTTTGAATGGGGATGACGTCACTTTGCCTCACTTTTCGCCGAACTGCATTGTGGGGGAGCGAAGCAAAGATTTCCAGGATGTCCAGGATTTCCAGGATTCCAAAGTTGAGCAATGTTCAACTTTTGAAGCTGAGTTGGAAGCGCCAGCCAATCAAACACGTTTATGCAAATCTGACAGTAGAAGCGCTAGCCAATCAAACCGGGTGTAAGCAGGGAGAACCAGACCGCAGTTCATTTCCTCATATTCCAAACGAGAAATTACGGTAGCAAATCACCCGGTTCTTTACGACCAGAACTATTAACGGGATCCAAACCGGAGGAACCAGCATGGAGGGAGGTGGCAGAGACAGTGGGTGAAACTGGTAGGTTTTCGCCTGTTTGGGGAGTTTATATATATATATATTGCTCGCATAAAATCCCCGGGGTTTTTTGCTTTGTATGTCGGGGGCAGGAGATTCATGTGATTGGTTCTTGGTCGCATTGCTCGCAAAAAATCCCCAAGCTGTCAGACACGCCCAGCTCCAAGATGTTCAAGATTTTTGAAAAGCTGCTGTGTGGACGTACTGTTATGATTGTTAATGTTGGTTATTATCGATTTACCTCCAGTATTTGTATTACACTGTTCAGTCATAGATCAGATTAACCTAAATGGAACGTTGTGTCCCTCAACTTTGTGCTTTCATATACGTTAGATGTTTCTGGCTGAAAGGATAGAGAAGAGAGACGGAGAGAAGAAAGAGCCAATCAATCACGCAAATCAATGTTCCTGCGTCTTCATTGTGGTTTGTGTGTGTATTAACACCCTCTAAATTCCCACAGACCAAACCACAAAACTCCAGCTCTACGAACATTCATTGTTTTTCCATCACAACAGTCCTCCCCCCCCCACACACGACTGTCCCTGCTGCATTTTGTCATCATGCCAATATATGATCCAGTTTCTATATTTGGCCGTGCAGGCTGTGAAAAGGTAATAATGACTTTGTAATGTTAAAACGAATTAGGTGAGGCTATCTGCATCACTTACAAATTAAACTGGCCATGTAAAGTGTGTGCCGATCTGCAATCTGCCACCTCATTCTGCTTTGAGCTGTCAGTGACACTGACAGTGATTTCAGTTGGACAGAGTACAGATAGTCCATCTGTGGTGTGTCTAATAAACCTACTTTGGAGGATACAAGTATCCCCTTGACACACTGTGCATTAGGGCTGCTCAATTAATCGTATTTTAATCATGATTACGATTATGGCTTGCAACGATTACGAAAACAATGTAATCGAAATAAAACGATTATTTTGTATTATTATTATTACTTTTGTTAATAATTTTTTTTTTTTGGTTTTTCAGTTGAATGATACTTATGTTCAGGGTAATCAACTGTTAAAAACATACTGTTCACATTTTTTTCTCCAATAAATTGATGTTTTCAAAGTAAATGGATAATCGTTTTTAATAATCGTGATATCAATTATTTACCCAAATAATCGAGATTATGATTTTTGCCATAATCGAGCAGCCCTAGTCTTCATTACAGGTGGCAATATTGTCGCCTGCCTGCGCTCATCTCTGAAACCAGACCATGTAAACAGGCTGGTGTTTCTAGCAACACATCTTTAAGAGATGACATGAGCAGCCCTACCAGCATTTGCCACGGTGGCCTAAACATTTTTATTTGGTCTTAAATTGTAGTTCAACATTTATTTCCTGTTACTTCTGGACCATGACGGTGGGCCAGCCTTTAATGTTTAACTGAGTGGAATATGTTTTACCAAAATGTTGGCTATATGTTAAGGAGTTTTCAGGTTGTGACAGTGTTTGTTGATCTTGTTTATTGGTATTTATTATTTTGATATTATTTATTTAAATGTAGATATGAATGTATAATTTATTTTATTTTATTTTGTATTGGTTTTTCAGTTGATTACACTGAACGTATAATTCAACAGTTAAAAAGTTCAAATTATTATTTGTTTCTTTTAAAGTACAACAAATGGATGTTTTCAAAGTCAATGAATAATCACATTTAATAATCGCAATTACAATTATTGACCCAAATAATCTAGATTATGATTTTTGCCATAATTGAGCAGCCCTACTGTGCATGTACAAATGTGTGTGTGTGTGGGGATGAACCTGTGGATATGTAATGTGTGTGTTCCAGGTTGTGCATATTTGTCTTCACGCGTGACCTATTTTTCAATCCGTTTATTTTTTTCTGTCATCCTTTTTTTTTTTCCTCTACCCAAATATGCATACGCACACTTTACTGTGTTGCTGAATAAGCGCTGGGGACAGAGTGGCACATCTGGCTAACAAGCTCTGACCTCGGACACAGCCTCAGTGTGTGCCGTGGGTACAGACCTCCCAGATGGACCTCGGTGCCGCAGAGTGATGCATCATCTCTGTCCTGGTTTCATCCTCTTGTTCAGCTCTTTTCATGGCCCAGAAAAGGTTCAGGACCAGAGGTACCATCGTGTTCCTATATTTAAAAAATCTGCCTGTTGTTTCCTTCACTGGATCATTGTCTCTGTATTCATGATTTTTTTATTCTCTACATGTGTTTGTTCAAAAATAATCATGTCATTTTACCCATCATCCACTTCTCGAACATATGTTTTCTGCATCCACTGAGCACAATATGTATGCATTCTATGCCTTACAAAACATACATATACAGTGGGGCAAACAAGTATTTAGTCAGCCACCAATTGTGCAAGTTCTCCCACTTAAAAAGATGAGAGGCCTGTAATCTTAATCCTAGGTATACCTCAACTATGAGAGACAAAATGAGAACAACAAATCCAGAAAATCACACAAGAATTTATTTGCAAATTATGGTGGAAAATAAGTATTTGGTCAATAACAAAAGTTCATCTCAATACTTTGTTATATACCCTTTGTTGGCAATGACAGAGGTCAAACGTTTTCTGTAAGTCTTCACAAGGTTTTCACACACTGTTGCTGGTATTTTGGCCCATTCCTCCATGCAGATCTCCTCTAGAGCAGTGATGTTTTGGGGCTGTCGCTGGGCAACACAGACTTTCAACTCCCTCCAAAGATTTTCTATGGGGTTGAGATCTGGAGACTGGCTAGGCCACTCCAGGACCTTGAAATGCTTCTTACGAAGCCACTCCTTCATTGCCCGGGTGGTGTGTTTGGGATAATTGTCATGCTTAAAGACCTAGCCACGTTTCATCTTCAATGCCCTTGCTGATGGAAGGAGGTTGTCACTCAAAATCACATGATACATGGCCCCATTCATTCTTTCGTTTACACGGATCAGTCGTCCTGGTCCCTTTGCAGAAAAACAGCCCCAAAGCATGATGTTTCCACCCCCATGTTTCACAGTAGGTATGGTGTTCTTTGGATGCAACTCAGCATTCTTTCTCCTCCAAACACGTCTAGTTGAGTTTTTACCAAAAAGTTCTATTTTGGTTTCATCTGACCATATGACATTCTCCCAATCCTCTTCTGGATCATCTAAATGCTCTCTAGCAAACTTCAGACGGGCCTGGATATGGACTGGCTTAAGCAGGGGGACACGTCTGGCACTGCAGGATTTGAGTCCCTGGCGGCGTAGTGTGTTACTGATGGTAGCCTTTGTTACTTTGGTCCCAGCTCTCTTTTTTATAAGGTATATTTCACCCGAAAAAAAATTATTTAAGACTTGAACTCCCCTATCTCCTCTGAAGCTATGATGTGATGATACATTTTTAAAAGCACTGATAAACACAGATCAAGCTTTCAAATGAGAGGAATTCATTACTCCTGATGATTTGTTGGTTATAATTACAAGGACAATCACATTCACTCATCGGAGTGGGTTTGCTCTCTAATAACCTGAGAATATTTGAGTCCTGACTAATGAATAAAGTGACATGATTACATTTTGCCAATTAGCTTTAAATGCCTTTCTGTAGTTTCCGAAAATATAATATACTCAATACTTATTAGGTATATTTCACTCATGACAACACTAAATCTAAACTCCACCTTACATTAAGTTTCCTTTTGGGATTGTCTGCTTTGACCTAATCTCTGCTCTCTAATTTTCAATTGTTTTTATCAGTGAACATGGACACACGTCTGCACCATGTCTTCCTGAAAGAATTCATGAAATGCACTCTTCAGTTAGCTAGATAGCTCATTATCAATGTCAAAATGGCGTAGTTTAGATTATAAATGTTGTCCTTTTACAGTGTATTAGCTAAGCTTAATCTTGCACACGATTATACATTGCTTTGTGCCCCCGCTGCCTCAGCCATTATTTACACATGCACTCGACTAAAAGAGCATTCCTGATGTATGTTAAATAAAAAACAAAGACAATTAAGAAAGATAATTATCTAAAAATACAAAAAGGCATCACATTTTCATGTAATTATTATATTTTACAATTCCTCTTTTCAGTTCTCATTTTCCCACCTAACAATTTCACTTACTTTAAATATATTTGCATTTTTGTGTACAAAATACACAGGAATGGTATTACTTAGTGAAGGTGTTGGTAAAGAAAAGAAAAATAACTTTTTATACTAGCTAGTCAACTTCATCTTGGTCTAGTTGTGTATTGCATTCACAGGCAAGTTGGATGTCAATCATCTCATCTCTTTCTCAATGATAACAACATTTTTGTAATATGTGTATGCTTGGATTTGTCTTTAAGTGTTTACTGTATATATCTTCAGTTGAGTTGAAGGTATCCACCATCTGAAGTCCTCCTTTGCCAGCTCTCTCTCTGAGCAAACATGCTTTAAGGCAATTTCAGAAAATGTCCACAACACTCCTGCTGCCCTCCCCTCTGCACTCGGGCAGGAGAGTGAGGGGTTGGGGATTGGAGGGGTGGGATGTCTTGTGAGGGCACAGAACCTGCTATAATGGACAAGCACTTGGCACATCCCCCCCCAGAGAAGCTCCCATGTGCACAGCCCAATCACTGTCTGCTGAGGCGCTGCAGCCTGTTGGCTAAAACAACCAATCCCGCCCCCCTCTGCCCGCCTCTCCCACCGTGCTCTGCCTATAGGAACATGCTGCCAAGCCAAACACTGGCTGAGGAAAAACAAATACCCCGCCGTCAGCCTCCCTCTCTCACAGGCTGAACGAGTCGGGAATTTAAAATTGTGCACCTCCCACGCACCCGCCTCGGACAATTGTACATGTCACTGTAGCGGGTTAAATACATCGTAAGCATATACATCTTGTGTGTAATATAAACACCCCCCAGGAGAGCTCCCGTTTAACAGCTCAACAAATGTCACTGATCTGTTTAGGTTACAATTAGCTTAGCAGTAGCATGCCAGCCGTGTGCCGTAAGGAGCTGGGCTGCCTCGTGTAATACAATCAGAGGTGGGAAGTAACAAAGTACATTTACTCAAGTACTGTACAATTTTAAAACAAAAGTACAATTTTGAGATACTTGTACTTTACTTACTTACATAATTAAGTACAATCTGGAGGTCTTGTACTATTTCCATGTTATGCTACTTTGTACTTCTACCCCACTACAGCTCAGAGGTAAGTGGTATACTTTTACTCCACTACATGTATTTAGTACCTTTAGTTACTTTACAGATGTGGATGAATGATGTGAAATATAATCAAGTGTTAAATCAGACTTTAGTTCCACCTGGAGTAAATCCACCAGCTACCCTGCAGTCTAAAAAGTACTTCAGACTTGCTGCACCTTCACCAGCTTTGAGAACACTTTCATGATCAATCATTATAAAACATATCATTCATATTATTCTGAAATGGACCAATCTGCACAAGGATGACTACTTTACTTTTGGTGCTTTAGATATATTTAGATGCCAATACTTTTGTACTATTCCTCAAGTCATATTTTGAATGCAGGACTTGTACTTGAGTATTCCTACACTCTAGGACTTCTCCCACCTCTGAATAAAATAAATCATTTCGTTCTGAGTTTATTTTCCACTTGTTCTCCATTGTCTTTTATGATAGCCCACGCTGAGCCCATGTGCTGTCTTTGTGGCGGTTTCACAGAGAAAGGGATCAATGTGAGAGCCACTGGAGGGTGCATTAGAGGGTCCACACCAACTGGGTCCCTCTCTCTGTTCATACTTTATCAAAGGCATCTAATTAGGCGTATGGGTAGGAAAAGAACAATGATGTAAAGGCTGAAGGAGTCGCATCTGGAGTAGAGTCAGGGAGAAACAAGGAGAAGTGCTTTGCTGCTTCTCAGTAGTTGAGGGGACATCTTCCAGTCTGTGTACTTTATATGACATTAGAGGGATAATTTCATCTAATGTTGAGTAATACGGGTCTCATCACTGGAAATGGCGGATAAATTATACAAAGATGAAATATACTGTACTTTCAAAAAAAGAGGCAACCTTCATTTGACCCAGCAGATTGCACTACAGGGATTTCAGGTTCATCACCTTAGCAAATGTTTACTTTGGTGACTAGAATTGAGTGGGGTTGTGGCAAACAAGTCTGAAACTGAACATCCTGGGAAAAAACTGGACTTCCACTTATACCAACATAATATTCAACACAAATTCAATGAGATAACAAAGCACAAAATGGGGCGAAGCCTGCGAGCTAGTTCAGGCAGTCAACTGGTCATATTGACGAGCACCGCGTCCCTCTTACAACCAACCAATCACATTCTCCAACACTTTAAATCTGTGGAGTGATGAGGCCCGAGTCTAGAACGCCAAACTCAAACTATATGCTGGCTTCTATAAACATATAAAGAAACACGTGAGTTGTCTGACATAGCGAGGAATTTGCTTTGGGTATATACAATATGCACTGAATGTACGCTCACCACAACTGAGGCCGAACTCACACACTCTGGATCTGTCCACCAATCAACATTTCTGGGTGGTAGTAACCACTACATGGAACCCCATTCCTCGGCTGTAGCATTCCATTTTTCTGTCTTTTCATACTCTGGCAATTTGACAAATGCTCAATACAAATCACAAACACCCCTGATTGTTGCCCTAACTATCCCCTAGAAAACAATATTACTTAACTTGAAAAGTTGGAAAAACATTCAGCATACCACAATGGCTAGCTCTAAACATGACACATACAACAATCAGCTTAAAAAAATAGTCAACCTGAACATGTATATAAAATATATTCAACAATTCTCAGATATATCTTGTTGCGCTGAGCTAATGCCACACCACAACAACAGAATGAGAATTCACAATACTACACCGAACTATCCTGTAACCTGCGTGAAAATATCCAACCGATTCTCCCCTCTCTTCACTCAGAAATGGATACACATCCTTTTATGTATTGTATTGTTTTGTTGTCCATGTTGACCATGTGTGTCTCTGGTGTAAGAATTGTCCGCCATCAAAGACCAAGTCCATCTTTGGACGCGCACCATCTCCCCCGTCTTCATCACCATGCCTACCACAATCATCCAACCAAAACAATACAAGGAAGATGGAAGCAGATTTCCAAACCCCCCTTCCTACAGTGTAGCCCTCACCCTGCACTCCTATGATGAGAGGAGCAGGGTGGTGGGTCCTCCCTCCCCTTCAAAGCCTGATAGAGATGTGTGCAAAACGCTGCAAACTGATATCTGCTGGGTCCAGGCTCAATGGCGTATGGCACTCTCAACTCTTTCCAGTACAAGACGGGGCCCTGCCTGCCTATAGCTTTGCCGATATCTGTGTTGATAGGTAATAGATTAAGAGCGGTGAATCATCTTAGATACAGGAAGCGCTCAAACGTTTGTGTGAGTTTATCTAATTTAGCAGTGATTCCATGTCAGCCACAGCTTGTTACAAAAACCTGCTGATAGTGTGTTTAACAAACTTAAACTAGCTTTATTAAATGTCAGGTCTTTGGCAGGAAAAACATTTTTAATCAATGATTTTATCACTGAGCACAATCTTGATTTTATGTTTTTAACGGAAACTTGGATTGAACAAAATAACAGTGCAGCTGTTCTTATCGAATCAACCCCTCCCAACTTTAGTTTTATGAGTCAGGAAAGAATGCATAAGAGAGGAGGTGGAGTTGCTATTTTGTTCAATGATTCCATTCAATGCAGGAAGACATCTTATGGGAACTTTGCTTCTTTTGAATATGTGGCCCTTCAGCTGAAATGCTCCTCTCGAGCTCTGTTCCTAAATATCTATAAACCACCCAAATACTGTACAAGCTTTTTTGATGACTTTACTGAACTGCTGTCGATAGTGTGTATTGACTTTGACCGTCTAGTCATTGTTGGTGATTTTAACATCCATGTTGACAACCCCCAGGACAGAGGGGCTAAAGAACTGTTTTGTGTTCTTGATAACTATGGACTGACTCAGCATGTGACGGAGCCCACGCACAATAAGGGGCACACTCTGGACTTAATGATCTCAAAGGGTCTGAATATCTCTAAGGTTGTGGTGACTGATGTTGCACTCTCTGATCATTCCTGTGTTTTCTTTGAGAGCTCTATTTCTGTTCACACAAATGTTCAAAAAGAGGTAACCACAAAGCGATATTTAACTGAAAATACTAGGGAAATGTTTACTCAGAATTGTTGAACATTTGCACTTGCCCCTACTAACATCTCAGTAAATGAGCTACTGTAGTAGATCATTTTAATTAAAAAATTAAACATGTTATAGATGCCATTGCTCCAACTAAGGTAAAGGAAGTGACTGCCAAGAAAATATCTCCATGGAGAAAGGCCATGACCGTGAAAACAGAAAAAAGAGAATGTCGAAAAGCTGAACGCAGGTGGCGAAAAACAAATCTCCAGGTTCACTTTGACATTTATAAAGAGAGACTTGGCCTTTATAATTTGGAATTGAAAAACACACGACAGTCTTTCTTCTCTGACATCATTACCAAAAACAAAAACAATGCACGTGCCTTGTTTGCTACCGTCGACAGACCAACTAACCCCCCAGTGTCAGTAGCCTCTGCATTTCTATCCACCAGGGCATGCAATGATTTTGCCTCCTTCTTCACTGACAACATTCAGAGAATCAGACAAGCAGTCAGTGCCTCTGCATCAGGTACAGCACATGTGTTGTCTCTGTGTCCACCTAATATCAATTCAAACACCATGACACAATTCCATCAGATTAATAATAAAAACCTAGAGGACATTATTCAACATCTGAAATCCTCCTCCTGCTGCCTTGATATTATTCCAACAGGATTTTTCAAATCCTGTTGGAATAATGAAAGATGTTTTTCCTTGCATGGCCTCAGATCTACTTCATATCGTAAAGAAATCTCTTCGCTTAGATATTTTTCCACAGGCCCTGAAAACTGCAGTCATTAAACCGCTCTTAAAAAATAATAATCTTGATGCTTCAGTAATGAACAATTACAGGCCCATATCAAACCTGCCATTTCTAGGTAAAATCATTGAAAAAGTTGTTTTTCAACAGTTGAGTAACTTCTTGCATTTAAATAACTGTTTTGATGTGTTCCAGTCAGGCTTTCGTCCAAACCACAGCACTGAGACTGCTCTTGTAAAGGTCTTCAATGACATCCACTTAAACACAGACAGTGGCAGAACTTCAGTGTTATTATTATTAGATCTCAGTGCTGCGTTTGACACTGTTGACCACAACATATTACTAGACCGACTAGAACACTGGGTGGGACTTTCGGCAACATTCTAAATTGGTTTGAATCCTACTTAAAGGACAGAAACAACTTTGTTTCTATAGATAAACACACATCTGAGTTGACAAATATGACATGTGGGGCACCTCAAGGCTCCATCCTGGGGCCTCTTCAACGTCTACATGCTACCACTGGCTTTGATAATGAAAAACAACAAAATAAGTTACCATAGCTATTAGGGGTGTAACGGTTCACAAACATTTCGGTTCGGTACGTACCTCGGTTTTTTGGTCACGGTTCGGTTTCGGTACGTTTCGGTACAGCAGAATTTTTTTTCACAAAACAAAACATATATATATATATTTTTTTATTATTATTAAAACTGTGAATAATGTATTCACTCAAATAAATACAAAATATAATAAAATAAACATTAAGGTGCAGCATTTCGATGAACTGAAATAGTCTGTATTTGAACTTTACTGTACAAGTACTCACAAAACATAAACTATTAGTTTTGGGTTTTTAATTATTATTAAACTGTGAATATTCACTCAAATACATACAAAATATAATAAATAAACATTAAGGTGCAGCATTTCGATGAACTGAAATAATCTGTATTTGAACTTTACTGTACTAGTACTCACAAAACAAACTATTAGTCTTGGGTTTTTAATTATTATTAAACTGTGAATATTCACTCAAATACAAAATATAATCAAATGAACATTAAGGTGCAGCATTTCGATGAACTGAAATAATCTGTATCTGAACTGTACTGTACTAGTACCTAGCAGCCAGCTTGACATTAGGACTTGCTTGTCATTGTATTTTCATGTTGTTTAAAGAAAAATGAACTTTTCCACATTGCTTGCCGAAAGGGCAGATCTGCTGGCACTAGCAATGTCTCCTGCTGTGGAGAACACCCTCTCTAGGGACAGAGGTAGCAGATACAGCCAAGTAGCGCTTTGCTAACATGGCAACATAAGGATATTTGGCGTTTATAATAGCTTTGGCTCGGTCTGAACTCTCTGCGAGTGGTGGAGGCTTAAATGCTAGCGGGAGTTGTGTTTGCACTTCAGTCTTTTTCTTTTGGTACCGGTGATATTCACGTTCGGGTGATGCCTTTTCAAGAGTGTGCAAGTTTGATGTATTGCCAGCCGCGTAACCAATTTTAGTTGAACAATGCCGACAAACAGCTTTGGTTTGGGCCACCTGTCTTTGTCCGTCATCCTTGTACGTAACTGCGAAACCAAAATGTTCCCAAACCAGAGACATCAATGATGCTGGAGGATTTTCGAGCTCAACTTTATCTGCGTTCGCCATTAATTTTCGACAGTTCCTCAAATTACTGACTAAATTTGAACGCATCCCTCTGACCAGCTCTCATAGCATGCCCTCTCATCCAATGAAATGACTTGCTCGCTCTATGACGCGTTGAACACAATGGGAGCAAATTACTCAGAATGCTGCACCTGAGATTACTTCCAAGAAGTTGTTCACGTTCTCAATTGTTTACGTTTAACGTTATATTCGTTCGGTACCGAAGGGCCCGTACCGAATAATTTCGGTACGTGTACCGTTACACCCCTAATAGCTATGCAGATGACACACAAATGGACGTAACAATTTCACCAGGAGACTATGCTCCAATTCAAACACTGAGTAAGTGCATTGAACAAATCAATGACTGGATGTGTCAGAACTTTCTCCAATTAAACAAAGATAAAACTGAGGTAATGGTTTTTGGAGCCAAGGCAGAACGTTTAAAAGTTAGCTCTGAGCTTCAATCTGCAATGTTCAAACCAACAGATAAAGCCAGAAATCTAGGTGTAGTCATGGACTCTGACCTGAGTTTCAACAGTCACATTAAAACAGTTACGAAATCAGCCTACTATCACCTAAATAATATATCTAGGATTAAAAGACTAATGTCACAGCAGGATTTGGAAAGACTTGTCCATGCTTTTATCTTCAGTAGACTCGACTACTGCAATGGTGTCTTCACAGGTCTCACAAAAAAATCTATTATAAGCTGCAGCTGATTCAGAACGCCGCTGCTCGAGTCCTCACTAACACTAAGAAAGTGGATCACATCACTCCTGTTCTGAAGTCTTTACCACTGGCTTCCTTCATGTCAAATAATAGATTTCAAAATACTGCTGCTGGTTTATAAAGCTTTGAATGGTTTAGGCCCAAAATACATTTCTGACCTCCTGCTAAATTATGAACCATCCATATCTCTCAGGTCTTCAGGGACTGGTCAGCTTTCTGTCCCCAGAGTCAGAACTAAACATGGAGAAGCAGCGTTCAGTTATTATGCTCCACATATCTGTAACAAACTCCCAGAAACCTGCAGGTCCGCTGCAACTCTTACTACTTTTAAATCCAGGCTGAAGACTTTTCTTTTTGTCGCTGCTTTTAATTGAACTATTCACATCTTAAACTGCACTGTAACTTTTATCCATGTATTTTTTCTTTTTAATGACTGATTTTAAATGCCATTTTCTTAATGTCTTTAATTTTTTGTAAAGCACTTTGAATTGCCTGGTGTTGAAAGGGGCTAAATAAATAAACTTGCCTTGCCTTGCCTTGCCTTGCCAGGCCAGGCCAGGCCAGGCCAGAGACAGGTTCCGGTCCTCGTCAATATGACCAGTTGTTCTTATGTCAGCATACATTCATACTGAGAAGGTTCATGTGTGTAGATGATAGAATACATGTAAAATAATTGCCAAAGGAGGTCCTCGCAGGCGTGCCATACAACCTCAAGAGCCATTTGGAGACATATCCCGTTTTTGGAGGTGTTGGATTCTTACATTGACTGAAAGAACTTGCAAACAGAACCAATGCATGACCTTCTCTCGTCTTTGTAAGTGATTGTCCTTAAAATCGAAGCAAAACAAATGTTCAACCCGACAAGAGAAATGTTTTTGATTCAATATGCAACTAATACAATGTTGCTGTTGCTAAATAAAGTTGGGAACATCTTTTTTTAACGAAGTGAAATGTAAAATAACTAGCAGAAGAGGCAAAGGCTTATACAAAAATGAATGTAGCCAGAACAAGCACCAGCTCACTTTCAATGGTTTCTCTCGAGCCATCACTCTCCACTTGGGTGACCGTTGCTCGACACTTATTTCATGGCTCTGGCAGCAACACAAACACTCTTGTCATGTGCACTTTGATATACACCCCGATGCAAGATAAACGTTACTAATGATCCAAAGCGACTAACAGATTAATGTCGAAAGCAAACAGTGTCCTGTTGAAAATAAAAAAGGTCACCCATCTGGCCGGCGAGCATTATTTAGTCTCATTTACAACTCTTTTTTTGGGAGGAGGCCATTTTAATGAATAAATGGATGATCCAAAGTCTGCCGGTCACACCGATTCGTGCCTTAAAAACTCCGCCTGTGTTTGACTAAAGGGGCCAATGTCAGCACAGTCCCTGAGGCAATAGTTAGCTAAATAAGCCTTGTCAGGTCTCGCTATCAAAGTCCAGGGAGATTTATACCCTGCCATTGTTGTTGTTTGAATGCCCCCAAAGAGCCCCCTTTAGGATGTTTGCAGTGTAAAGGTCCATGCAGAGGGAACAGACCCAGCGGACAGCCGGCCTGTCAGAGCTGTGTTTTTGAGGAAGGTCCGTCTGTCAGCACAGAGCAAATGCTTTAATCTGTGAGAAAACAACACCTCCGAGACCCCCCCCCGCTGCTCTATAGACTGCATGTTCACTTCACATCAAGTGCTGTTTGTCCTGCTATTAAGATAGATAGATGTGAAGATGTGTCGACCGTACACCACCTCGCCTGCCTGCAGTGGTGGAAAGTAACTAAGTACATTTACTCAAGTACTGTACTTAAGTACAGTCTGGAGGTACTATTTCAATGTTGTTGTTACTTGTACTACTACTCCACTACAATTCAGAGGTAAGTGGTGTACTTTTTACTCCACTACATTTATTTAATACCTTTAGTTACTTTACAGATTTTGGACTCTTAAATCAGACTTTAGTTAAACCTGGAGTAAATTCACAAGCCACCTTGTTTTGCACAAAATGTACTCACGTATTGCAGCCTACTAACATTACCTCACAAGATATATTTTACTTTTAATTTCAAGCTACTGTACACCATTTTTGTGTCTTTCTAATTTCTATCTATCTAGCTAGTATACAAAGTCATTCAAACTAGCTGCACCTTTACCAGCTTTGATAACACGTAAATGCATCGGTACTTTTACTTGTAGCAGTTTTTTAGGTTATTTTGTATATTTTAATTAACTAATACTTGTCTTTATTCTTTTTTTAATGCTAAATAGTTTCTTAAAAACACTTTCTTCTTATTATTGTTATTATTTTTGACCAACTTATTTTCTTTGATTTATAAGTTTGCATGTTAGATTGTGTAATCTGGCAATAAACTTGATTCTGATTTTACTTGACCTAATGTTGCTAATGGATCATGTATTGGATGCAAGGCTAAAAGAGCTAATGTTTCAAAACAAATTCATTCAACAGCTCATCATCAATCTTTATTGTTCTTTATTTAGCCCATGCATACACTATTTTTGGCACAGGCACATACACAAGCATGTTTCACAGTTTCTGAACTGAGGAGCTGAGCCGTTTTCATTAAGTTGCTGCAGTCAAGTCGCCAAAAATATAGAAATGATCACTGGATGCCATGGCAACCACACAGTGAGTTATGATGCCTGTGAACAATGGTGAAAGACACGGCAGAGGCAATTAGCATGAGGAATGTGAGCAGTTTCTTCAGCTGAGCTCGGAGAATTGTCTGGAATATTGTCAAAGAATGAGCTAATAAAAGTACAACATAAAACGTGAAATTGACAAGAATATGTGAATGATTCATGTTAGTAATAATACTCAATGCAACATTATGAACAATACTCTGAGTTATTATGAGACACATATATGGATGTAATTGATATTCCTGTGGTGCTGTAAACAGATTTGGAGGACAAAGTTAAATGTTTCTCCGGAGCGGTAGAAATTCCTCCCTTTTACTGCAGGAAGAGTTGTAGCAGTAACACTAGTTTAAAAGCTGCTCTTGAAACCACAAAAAGTGTAAGTTCAGAGGAGATAAAAGCTCAGCATATGATTATTAACTACAGATTCCTCCTGGCACATCCTCCTACTCTGAGAACACGTCTCTGAGAGATACCACATTTTTTCAAATAGGCAGTTAGTTTGCCTGAAAATTCTTGTGAAAGTTAAGTTAACTAAATTAGCAATAGTGGTAGCCTTCCATGTGATATGTTGTTGTTTTCTGGTGGGTGAGAAGTGATGACTTTGCTTTTGTTTTAGTCAATCAAGTTAAGGAAAAAAGCATATTTCATAAACAATTACTCAACTGCAGGGGACCAACATTGACCAAAGGCACAGTGACGTTTTTTGGTATTCCTACAAATGACTACTTTTGTGACAATGCTAAAGTGATATTCTAATGTATGTATTTAACCCTTTGTGTTGTCTTCCTGTCAACTGTGTAAGTTTGTCCTACCAATTTGACTATTATAAAGCATAATCAAAATCAGTGTTACACTTTTTTAGCCAACTTAATTTCAACTTATTACCACAAGTGTTCCTTTAATTGGAATTTATGGTCAATATAACTAATTTGAACAAAAATATATAAGTATATATAAAGTTACAAGACAAGAATGCTGACCGATTTTACAAAATTGTCACCGGAAGACCACATATGCTAAAAATGTGTATAAAACATCGCTAATTCAATGAAAGTAGTGATCATTAATATTTATTGGAAAGAACGTAATAAGGGAACAATTCATAAAAATAATAATACATTTGATTTTTGTAGCGCTTTCCTAGTGCTCAAAGATGCATTCATGTATGTATTGTTGCAATCAGACAGAATAAGCCCTTATTCCTGATATAAAAAAGACCTGAGGACAACAGGAAGGTTACAAACCCATGACTGAGATCAGATCACAAGGGGTAAACATGGTGTCAGAGCCAATCGTTACACAGAGTTTTCAACATAGAAGTGCCTTAGCCAATCAGAGTGCAGATCCCGCACTACCGTAGGCAGGCTTGACTGGGGGTGACAAAAAGGTACAATAGAAAAAGGCACCATTCTCATAGGAAGGCAAAGGGCATTTGCTCAAGCCCCATTAGGGTCTATATGTGCATGTGCCGGGGCTAAGTGACAAACAGATCCAGAAGAATGTCATGATACATCTACCATTGTAATGATACATTTCTGACAAGCTTAAAAAATGCCAAAATGTTTCATGATCCATCCATCCATCTTCTCCCGCTTATTTCGTGGTCGGGTCGCGGGGGGGGGTAGCAGTTCCAGCAGAGAGCCCCAAACTTTATTTTCCCTGGCGACATCAACCAGCTCTGACTGGGGGATCCCAAGGCGCTCTCAGGCCAGCGAAGAGCTATAATCCCTCCACCTGGTCCTAGGTCTACCCCTTGGTCTCTTCCCAGCTGGACGTGCCTGGAACACCTCCCTAGGGAGGCATCCTAACTAGGTGCCCGAACCACCTCAACTGGCTCCTTTCGACACGAAGGAGGAGCGGCTCAACTCCGAGTCCCTCCCTGATGACCGAACTTCTCACCTTATCCCTAAGGGAGACACCAGCCACCCTGCGGAGAAAACCCATCTCGGCCGCTTGTATCCGTGATCTCGTTCTTCGGTCATGACCCATCCTTCATGACCATAGGTGAGGGTAGGAACGAAAATGGCCCGGTAAGACAGAGAGCTTTGCCTTCTGGCTCAGCTCCCTTTTCGTCACAAACGGTGCGGTAAAGCGACTGCAGTACCGCTCCCGCTGCTCCGATTCTCCGGCCCATCTCACACTCCATTGTTCCCTCACTCGGGAACAAGACCCCGAGATACTTGAACTCCTTCACTTGGGTAAAGGACTCATTCCCTACTTGGAGGTGACAGTCCATCGGTTTCCTGCTGAGAACCATGGCCTCAGATTTGGAGGTGCTGATCCTCATCCCAGCCGCTTCACACTCGGTTGCGAACCGATCCAGTGAGTGGCTGAAGTTTGCAGACCGATGAAGCCATTAGAACCACATCATCTGCAAAAAGCAGTGGTGCAATCCTTAGTCCACCGAACAGCAGACCCCCTCCCCCACGACTAGGCCTCGAAATCCGATCCATGTATATTACAAACAGGATTGGTGACAACCCTCACCGGAAATGGGTCCGACTTACTGCCGAGGACCCGGACACAGCTCTCGCTTTGGGAGTACAGAGATTAGATGGCCCTGAGTAGAGACCCCCTCACCCCATACTCCCGCAGCACCTCCCACAGTAACTCCCTGGGAACTCGGTCATACGCCTTCTCCAAGTCTACAAAACACATGTAGACCGGATAAGCGTACTCCCAGGCCCCCTCCAGGATCCTTGCGAGAGCTGGTCCGTCGAGACCCTCTGCTTTCACTGCCACCCTTCTGGCAGCGCACCCGACCCCATCGCTGTTTCCCGTATGTGGTGAGCCGCGGGACGGGAGAAGCGGAGGTGTTGCCCACGTTGCCTTTTCGGGCTGGGCCCGGCCCGGGCTCCGTGGCAAGCCCGGCCACCAGACGCTCGCCGACGAGTCCTCCTTCTGGGCCTGTTTCATGGATCTCAAAGGAAATGCAGAAATTGGTTGTAGCTCTTTGTGAGTTTATTGACACGAAGCTTAGCATTGCACAGTCATCAAATCTATTGATAATAAAAAACAGTGAATCTGTTTATGAGTAATTGACACTGCAGTTCAATTCATTTGAGGTTTCTTAAGGTTTTGATTCAATCGGTTCCTTTTGACCTTGCATTATTATTACAAAGTTGTTTTGATATCTTCTGTGTAAATGTATTACCACCACAGATGAAAACCAAATGGTGTCTGTATCCATAATCATAATGTGTTCCGTATAAAGATGCTCTGCAACAGAATTCCTAAGCATAAGGAAGAAGAGTGGCTCTCAGTAATTTGACAAGGCAATTCATTTTATAAATACAATTCAAATAAGCAATATCCTTTACAACAGAAGTGGTGTTGATTTGCATTCTATTCAACAACATTTAAAAACATAAAATACAATTCCAATTTCACCAGCCTTATACTGGGAATGTCAGACACTCTTATTTATTTCAGCATGTTCATTAAAAAAACATATGAAAAGCCTATTTTTATCATAATTCTGAGAAATGGATGGCTACATAATATATGTTGTCCTTAAATAAACAATGTTTTGATGACATGACATTGTTATTAAGAAACACACAACTGTAGTTGATTGTAAGCAGTGTGGTTGATCAGTGACTCTTCAGTATCAGAGTGATCCAGAGAGAGCGTTTGATCAGAACACAGCTGCATACAAAGCCTTCATATCAATGAGCACGGTGGGACAGAGAGAACACTGCTGTCCTGGACCAGATGCTCCATGTTCCCCACCTGGTGAGGGCAGATGACAGGACACTGCTGCCCCTCTGCCCCCCCAGGCTGGGACTGAGGTGTGTGTCCTTTGATCTACAGATGCTCCCTCGTCCCCTCTGCAGCCAACCAGCAGACTCTAAACCCTGACGTCTCCCTTCGTCTCTGACTGTGGTCAGTTAGCCCGTTCTCCTGGGGTTTGAGTCCTCCATATTTGTATGCTCCAGTAAAGCACAAGCACACCCGTACTGGCCGTGAAGAGGAGCTTTATGCGGTCACATGTTTCTATATGTACAAAAGTGTGGGGCACAAAAAAACTCAGATGTCTAAATATAAGCTTCTGCAGAGAGGTTCATGGCTGGTGAGGCACTGGCACTGACTCTTCAGGTTACAAATATATTAAATCAAAATATAATATTATTTTCAAAAGCTTTTTTTGTCTGATGCTTCAATTACTTTTAAACAGAAGGATACCCACAAAAATGTAATTTTATCATTTAAATATTGAATTGTTCTCTCTTAGTAAGATCCCATTTTCAATAAAATTGCGGTCTTACCTTGACTTGAAGATGAAGTCCATTTGCCTATCCTTCTGGACAAAAATCTCTATTACTTTTTTGTAAAAGTCCTCCTTATCTTCTTGTAGTTTCAAAAGTCTATCATAAATCTAATCTAATCGATAGATTGATGATTCGAAAATGATAAAAGTAGGGTAGACATGTGGATATTATCCGGCTGAACAAAACGTACATTTATCTAACAGCTACGTTTCCCACAGATCTTATTTTGAGCTATTTTCTAAAATCCTATGGAGAAATCTCGTTGCTTTTTTGTGGAGGGAAGCCATGCACAGCTTACTTCCTGGTTTTAGGACGCCTCACTGCAGCTCTCTCTCATCTCCTCGTCACACACCACACTTTTCGCGGCACACGTACTTACAGCCAATCAGCTCTGAATGATGTGAGATGACGTATGGTGGGGATGGCAGCACTTTGCCCCTACGGTCATTATTTTTTGCCACACACATTAAATAGGAAAATACTCTGAGCATGCGCAGTGTAGTTTTTGCAGTCACCGTTCACTTAGACAGTCAGAGGGAGGGGCAGGATCAGGTTTTGTCCCACATGGCTCTAAAACAGCTCAATAGGCACACACTGTAGACACTAATTAGAAGAACACATACTAAAACAGCAATGTACAGACGAATCAGATGATTAAACATATCTTAAAATATATTTTTAATTTATTTTTTTGCATTTTGTTGTAATCATTATTTTAATACTTTCTGCTGACCACTAGGTGGGGCTGTGCCCCACCTGCCCCTAATGACCAGTCGCCCACTGCATGTTAGTGTACAGTTGATTTGTTATCACATCTCACTATTATATCATTCAGGTAATGCAAACCTGCTTTTTAGCATGATTTTAAGCAGTATATTGGCGCTTTATTAGTAGTATAAAGTCTACGCCTCAGTCTAACAAGTGATCTTTTTGGTCAAACACTTGCATGTTTTACTGTATTATTCCGGTTGCGTCGGTCCCCCCTCAGTATTTTGTAATATAAAGCACTGACCAATTTCTTAGGCGTGTGTCACAAAGTTAATAAGCACAACATTTGTATTCAGTGATTTATCAACTGGATTTACAACATTAGGATTGTTTGGCTCTCGAACCAGTAGAGGTCAAGTTTTCATCCATGTCTGTTTACAATTGTATTACTTATAACCATACTTTACTTTAATTGTATCCTCTTAGGTGTTTGTGTGAAATTGTCATAATTAGAATTCAAATTCTTAAGTTATGTCGAAAAACATTTGTTGTGAGGTCACAGTGACCATCACCTTTGACGTCCAAAAAAACCTCATATCCTTAAGGTTTATACCAATGTTTGCATTTGATTGCATTAAACGGGATGGGCTTGAATTCACAGCAGGGTCGGCTCTAGAACAAATCGAATGGGGGGGGCAATAATTGACCACGGGGGGGGCACACACTGCCGTCAACAACCAACACACAAACACCAACGCAACTTCAATTTAAAAAAACATGCTGTAAGTCTATTGTCTTTCACACACATTGCAGGGTGCAGTGCTATTGTATAGCGCACCTATGACTTGTGCATACATGCACGGTTGTGGCACGACCACCAAAAAAAAACATATGGACATAGGCCACCATATTAAAAGTGTGCAAATGTATTTAGTATCCTATCACATGTGAACATGTTTTAGGTGGGGCATGCCTCCCCCGGGAAGATTATTTTAAAATATTGAATCAATCAAGCATCAATCTGGTGCACTTTGAGAGCAAAATGAATAGATCTATGGATAGCCTACATCTCTCAGCATCCATATGAAACAGAACTGTACACAGATTTACTTTTTCTTTATGGATATTTTACTAATCACTCCCCTTTTAAACTGTATTCTTGTGTTACTGTCCTATAGTATGTCATAACCCGTTTTGCATTTATTCTCTTATTCTTTAATAACTATAATGATCATATAAAGGTGTTCCTCGCAAATATTTGTTTACATAATGGTGACCAAACCGTTTGAGACCCACTGAGATAACCTACACTAAAGTGAACTATCTAAACACTGAGAGAGTCCTTACCTCACTGAGCTGAGTCCTCTCAGTCTGACAGGAGAGGACCTGTCCTCCACCTTGGTGTAGAAACAGCTCTTTATATCCGTTAGCATAGCTAGCTAACCAGATGCTAACAAACAACATTCCACGTTACTGCTCGCGCACTCACAAAATGCGCTCATGCCACACACACAGAGAGCCGAGCTTGAATGAAACACAGAGACACAGAAGTAGGCTACTTGTACTGTACTGTATATCGTATTATTTTCGATGGCTTTACTGTATAATCAGTGTAACAGATGAACAGATCGCCACTGGGCTTTCATCTAAACACACAGCCACGTAATGATAACAAAACAAAGGTCGTGGGTCATTGGTCAAGCAACACACCAATCAGAGAGCAGCAGTGAGCACACCTCAGGCTGTGTTTTATATTTGTATTCTTTATTTCTGATGTATTTCACACAAAACGTTTTCACTTATGTGATTTAAAAAACGGAAAAGTGGCAAGGCTTGCCCACCCTGCGTTGGGGGGGGCACAGGGACTCATTTGGGGGGGGCATGGCACGCGAATGACCCCCCATGACGCCGACCCTGGTTCCCAGTGACCTTGCACTTTGATCACCAGTGTAATGAATCATGCATCCCATAGTAACATATGGACGTATTCTCCATGACGTAATCCAAAGGTTTCTGAAGTTACGACTGATTGATAAATGAAGAGCCCTGGTACCAACAACAGTGCCAGAAACACAGTGGAAATAAAGCTGGTGAAATTTGAATGTCTCATAAATAAAAACGGCAATGCTTATTCTTAGCAGACCAGCTGTCAAATGTGCAAATTGTATGTAGTGTTAATAAGAAAACCCCTCTCTAACTCAGTGTGTGTGTGTGTGTTAACATGCTGCTTGCTTTCAGTCCGCTGCCTTTGTTGCTAATTACCACTTCTGTTCTCCAATCTAATCTGATTAGAATTCAGTTTTCTGTCCGCTCCCTTTCTTCTCTTTGTCACTCTCTACTTGTTCATCCCCTGTAGAGGAGACAGTCAGAAGGCATGGCTGCTGATTTATCCTTCAAGCCATGCTCGTTTATGTGAATGCAAGAAAAGCCTGACATCCGTACACTTCATCATGGATTCACATCCCATACAGCTTGGCCATGCATGCAAAGTCTGACTCGGTAATGAAGCAGAGGGCCGGAGTTGTGCTTTGTAAAATGTCACGCTTTCTTCGATCAGCACAATTTGCCCTTTTTTTATTCACGTATGCACACCTTCCTGTTGGGTTGTACAATGAAGTGCAACAGTGCAGCCAGTATTTTTCATTTTCTATGAATCCATCTCTCCATCCATCTCCAATTAAATATCTTCTGTCTCATTCTTCTTATCCTTGAAATCCCATTTCTTCATGAGCTCTCTAGCTCGCTCTCAAACCACATTTGCCACTACTCATCCTACATCACTCAGTCAAAAATAACCTACATCGTTTCTGAAGGCAACCGCAGGGACAAGCTTGTTTGAGAGAAAAACAACTAGAAAAGGAAGAAAAAAGGCAAAACAGTTGCCATCAGCATCCTGTCTCTAATGGATTCTGAAATGGAGGGAGGGAACATTCTCACTGACAATGAGTCTGTTTCGAATCTCGGATGAAAAAGATGGCATTGTGATCACCTGCTGTGAGACTGTCCTGTTTGCCATGGTGCAACCGCTGTGACATCACCGTGTCAGTAGATGTGCAGGAACACTTTGTACCTTACATGCAGGGGGATTCACGGATTCACACGGGATTCTGGTAATCTTATGATGCGTAAGAAACAGTTGATTTGCTGTGTATTTACACAAATAAATCATCAAACATTGCTTTTGCCATTCTTAAGCTTTGGCTGTCAATGCCCACCATGTCTAACTGGGAAACACATGGGTCAGACTATCAGAGAGATTAACCCTTGTATTGTGTTTGAAAAGCTGTTACCAGTTCATGGTGTTCGCGGGTCAATTTCGACCCATGTTTTATTTCAGTCCAAAACACACAAAAATAATGAATATCATCCAATATTGTTTTAACTACATCATAACTAACTTATTATGCATTAATAACCGTACAATCCTGTTTGTGATTGTATTCTATGGCCCCCAAAACACATTACACCACATATTGCACACGTGATGTGGAGTGTTCAAGTGTTAGTGTATATATTCTTTGAGAAAGGTGGAGTTCCCGTGGGGGGAGGGGGGGCAGAGGGAGGGGAGACCAGGTGCATGTTGAGAACAATTATGTTACAGTGGAATGAAGGGGGAGGGGGAGGGGTGTCTAAAGTCAAAGATGAATCTTGATTGGGCAACATTTGACCCAGAGCGACCCACAATAATTCTGGGTCTCCCCAGTTTATATAGCTGTTGTGGAGGATATCATGAGCCTTGTTCCGATAAAAAAAACTAGAGCGTAGTTATTATATCATTTTAACTTGAAACGGGTCACGGGGGACCCGGACACAACATAAGGGTTAAAACATACCAAAAAAAGGATGGCATCAAACTCAAATAAGTGCATCTTGCAATGTTGCAATAATTATTGCTTATCCCGTTGAAACAGAACAAATGGTGGATAGTTGAAAAAAGGAAGTGATGTTTGGTTTATGGTTTGTCTGGTTGCCTTAGCCACAATTTGTCCTTTCATGCATCACCCGCTAAGCGACCAGCACAACAGCTTTTTGGATTTACAAAGTCTCTTTTAAACACAAGTCCTTGATAATAATAATTATAATAATAATAATTTCAATTTGTATAGCGCCTTTCACGAAACCCAAGGACGCTTTACAATGGGAAACAAAACAAAACGACAAAGTAATAATAATCATACAGATTGTTGATTCAGGAAATATCCTCAGAACAATGGTACATGTTGTTAAATGACCTTCTGTGTTCTTCAGAGATAGTGGGTGTTTCTCAATTGCGAGGATGCTGGCTTGGTAGTCATGTACTTCCAAGTCACTTCCTTCAGAAACGAAGCAAGTATGCTTCCAAGCCAGGGCTTCGGAAAAACGAAGAAGAATGGAACAGGCTAACAAGTGTGCCACTCTCTCTAACGGTTACAACATAAAACTGCACTGAAAATAAATACCTCACGATGTCTATCTAATTATGAACTTGCTTTACTTTCACGGAACACATGTTTGGTGATAACAAACAAAGTAACAAAGTAACATATTTACCAACACGTGTTCTAACGCCACTACATACTTACATTTAAATGTGTGCTGCGTCGGTTCAGCCATTCTCCGCAAGGGTTTTTGAAATTGGTCCGTGCGCAAAGCATTGTGGGGATTTTAAGGACGGCAAGTCTACCCATGTGCAGCCTCGAAATGTCCCCCAAACCAAGGACGGCGGCCT
Organism: Pseudochaenichthys georgianus; assembly: GCF_902827115.2. NCBI lineage: Eukaryota > Metazoa > Chordata > Actinopteri > Perciformes > Channichthyidae > Pseudochaenichthys > Pseudochaenichthys georgianus. Next base: position 4,661,456 of record NC_047523.1, read on the forward strand.
CGGTGGAATTCCAAGTATGCTGGAGATTGGAACAGTCCTTCGGCAGCACTCGATGACGTAGCATCCTTGAAATATTGGCTTGGAAGCCAGTATCCTCGAGATTGAGAAACGGCCAGTTTATTTTGTTTTCTTGATTAATTCTACTGGAAAATCATCAAATGACATTGGTAATACATCAGAGGGTACAAACCTGGAGCCAAGCTAACATTGGAATGTGCTCGGCACAATGTGAACTAACATTCTAAAAGCTAGTAATAGATTAAGTCAATAATAAATCACAGTAACAATGATTCCAAGTTGTTATAATATATAATAATCCTTTCAATATGTCAGGTTTTGCTTTTCTTTCTAAGTTGGCATAACAAATGTATACTAAATCAATTAGTATTGCTACTTGTAGATAGATACATTGTTCAAGTTTAAAAAACACACAAATGCTTGCGATATAGGCAATGTCCAGGAACAAACTCAACCCTCAAGGACCCTTTCCCAGCGTGAGAACGGTCCCTATGACTTACATCTCTATGTTTTTGTTTGCTTGAGAAAACACCTATATTTGGATTTCCTGGCTAAAGTCTACTGATAGCAAACCACAAGATGTTCAGGAACAGAAGGAGATGAAGTCCGGATAATTGGTAATCTGTTTAATGCCCAATTGTGTAACTATAGCAGCCGCTGACATACAGCTGTACTCTGTTGGAAGCAGTGTGTGTTCCAAGTCTATCTACTGCTGCTGACCCACAGTAATCATACAGCTCTGTCACACACGCAGAAGGAGGCTTTTATCTGATTGTCTCATCGACAAGTCTCTCAGATTTGAGATATGAAACGTCCAATATCTGCTGTTTCCGATGAAAACCCTGCTGATACAACTAATTTCACCTTCTGAATGATGAAGACGCAGCCCACATGCCAGTGGGGATCTCAGAGACGTTTGTTACCTGCAGGGAGCCAATCAGAAGGCTGCATCAGTGTTCCATCGCTCTACCTCCACTCAGAGTGAACAGATTCGCAGGAAGTTCACACCAGAGTATTATGCCCGCTTTGTGTGCATTCATTCCCCGGCATTCCGGCGCCGTTCATAATGGCAGCCCACTGCTCCCAACACTATACATAGTACCTGTACTACGTAACGACAATAAGTTGAATCTTCTTCAATTCAGCATGTCCATATGCTATTTGTGTCGAAACACGCATCTGCCCTGCTTCAGCCCTTAGCTCTTTACCCGCGGCTTCCAGTGGAGTTCCTGCCAAAACCAGCGCAGAAGAGAGGTGAGAAAGAGCTAGAATACAGAAGCAGTCGCGGCTGTCTGCATGGTGGAGGTAATCAAACAGAAATGACAAGATGAATGGAGGTCACACCTGCCGAATAAGCCTGCAATGTAAACTTTATCTCTGCCGATGCAGTGATCATTTGAAGTGAGGCAAGCAAATCAGCAGAATTCATTGAGTTTTACCTTTTATCTTGTGAAACCCTGGTGGATTCATCCCTTTGTCTTCTTTTACTTGTACAGAGCTCCTTTTATATACTACTATGGTTTTGCGTCACGTTTTGCTGAAGTGTACTGTTTCAGTCGCTTCTGTCGTTGACCTAAAGCTGAAGTGTAGCGTGTATTTCTCTAGAAACACTTTTACAGTAGCTCCACTAACAGAAACAACACTTGTGGCAACATATTGTCATAGTGCTATCGCTATGGTACAACATTGAAGCTTTAGGAGTGGATCTTGGTGGTTGGGCTAGGCTGTTACCCTCAATTTATAAACTTCAAAGATGGTCAGGTTAGACATTTGACCTCAAATCACTAAAGTGAACATAGGTTTTTGGGCAGCAAGTTTCACAAACATTTTTGCAAGTCTAGGATTACCAAGTTTATCAAGACATGACCGATGTCTCTGTCCGGTCTCAAACATCCTGTGGGGGCACTGTGACTGTGCCCAGGAATTATATATGAGCTTGAAATAGCTGGCATGTAAGCCATGAGCTGCCTCCTTAAACAACATCTGACTTTGATCTTGGAGCATTCATTAAGCAACTACTTGTTTTTAAGTTCTACCAACAAAGTAGAATAAATATTGGCTATTAAGCTGCTAAATGCTCCACTATGTTAGCTAGCTATAGTAGCTCAATTGTCTACTCTGGTCCTTTCACTATGAAGTACATAGATTATAGATTAAACACAGTCATTTGTTTCTGGGTAAGCTTGCATTAATATAACCATGTTAATCATCCTTAAACTGTCGCCATTTTAGAAAACAGATGAAATATAGGCTTTTACGAGGCAGATATTTGTGGGCTGTTACTGGAACGAGTTGTACATGAAATGCATTGTTCAGTGTGTCATAACTTCCAATCTAACTGGGCATTGGATTTTCCCTCAAAGATTGTTAGAAAACGACACACCTGCTTTGAACAATAAGAGCCAACCATAGCGTAGCCATGAGGAGTGGAGCAGTGCGCAGTATAACAACTACGATTCCGCAAAAGAAATGTGTTCATCGAGGGGTCATTCCAAACATCTTAACTCGCTCTTGGCTCAGAAGAGTAATCTGACAACGGCTTGACCAAACATTTATTGTGGCATTGATGTGGCTAATCGTTAGTACCCTTGCGTCGATTAAATCCATCTAGGATTGCCATGAGTAGAATATACAGTATAGTTGATACTGCATGTTCTTTTTTGGATACAAGGAAGAAGCCCTACTAAGATAAAGTCAAAACAAGAGTAATGTATTGCGTAGCAGAATATTAATGAACAGGGCTGAGGAAAGTGAAGAATAGAAGAAAATAGTGCTGTCATACTTGTCATTCAGAATGGTTTACTCCTTTAGCATGTGCTCCCTGGTGTATGTAAATGGAAAGTGTTGCAGTAACTGCTGATATGACATTGTTTTGACATTGCATTTTTCCAGGTGACATCTCCTCCAAACCCCGGAGGCGAGAGATTTATGCCTGCAGTGACTGTAGAGAGGACAATGATGGCTCCACGCTGTTGTTTTATGACTCCGAGACCCTGAATATCCCACACCTCTTTATGTCACTCCTCCAAATCAGACGACACCTCTCCTCAGAGTTTCACTCATCATCACTTCCTGGGACCAAGTGCAGCGATGTGTCAGCACATGTCTTATGTATAAACAAAGGTCTATAGCCAACATGCATACAATTCTAACGCACAAAACAGCACATTTGGCGCTGCACACACACACTCCGAGCACCATGTGACAGAAGTGACTGAAACCACTCTCTCATCTGTTCCCGCTGACATGCTTTTGACTCAATTTCTACATGCGGATAGTTTCCTCATTAAGTTTGATTTTGTCACTTCAAACCCAGGAAGATGAATCGTTCCATCTGCCACACGTTCATATCTCACCACGCCATCATTTTCACGCGCAAAACAACACAAATCTTCTGCTGCTCAATCTCCACGTTGTCAATCTGAGCTCCGCCCTCTCGGTCCCATATGCCGCGCGCTGATCTCCACCAAAAAAATACACCTGAGGGATTGTAGCAGACTCAGCAGACATGAGTGAGCAAGAGTGACGCTCCCTCAAGCTGTCTGCCATCCATCAGTGGCTGCGTGCCCCCCCCCCCCTCCGCTTGATGTTCTCCCTGCAGCTGATGAGCAGCGATGGCAGGAAGCGCCGGAGCGGTGGAATGATGAGGAAGTGTCGGCGCTTCTGGCAATTTACTCCAAGGACGGGATGCAGCAGCTTCTACAGAAAGCAGTTCCCAACTCCAAATGTTTTGAGCGATGTTCGCTACTTGAGCTGGGAATCGTGCACAGTGCACACGGATGCCGGGTAAAAATAAAGAAACTCAGGCAGGACTATACAAAAATTAAAGACCACAATAATAAGAGTGGTAACGATTTTCTATTGTTATTATATATATATTGCCACTGTTTTTTAATACTGACACCTAACTTGCACTAAGGTGTGTCTGCTGCTATATATATTGCCACTGTTACATTGTTTTGAAACTACTTACACTTTATTTTACATTTCACACTGTTATTTAACTTCAATTTACATGCATACGACACACAAGTCTTACACACACAAACACAAGTAATTTATCATGTCATTTGTTTTAGATAAATAAGGGAAAAACACCAAACAAGGGTTGATGTCCTTTTCCAAAATCAGCCTGAGGGGGTAATATATAATAAATACATAAAGATAAAGTCCATTGTTATAATGGGGTATTTTATTTGTAAATTACCCTTATGAACTCCATCATGTCTGAGGTCGGAAAGTAAACAAACGCCTCATACAGCGGATGGGCTTTATACCCCCTCCCCCCGTGTAGTTCTTCTTCTCTCGTTTTTTTGTGTACTCGCCGTGAAGTGGTTTTGCGGCCCGCCAGTAAACCCAGAGAAGAAGAAGACGAAGTGACGTCAGCGTAATCGTGCCTCAGGGAAAGTACTGCGGTGTGAATGCGATTGGCACTAGCCCCCTGGTGGATTTAGTGCCGTGGTACTTTAGTGCCGGCACTAAAGTACCGCAAGTCCTGCGGTGTGAAAGCGGCTATTGATAGTGGATAGTAAATGTTGCCAAAGTCATTGTCCTGCATGAAACGTGGTGCAGTTTTTCTGGATTTTCCCCATTTCTAGTAGTTTTAGGTGGAACCCACAAAAAGTTATTAGAGCAATGTGTACAAATCAATAAAGAGGCACACATTTGTACATACAAACACATATATTTGTTGTATCTAGTAAAGTTCACAGCAGTGCCAGAGTCTCCTTTCATCTTCCCCAAAGTGAGATGAAGAGATGAGAAAGGGCGAGAGATGAAACGAGCTGCTGAGCTGAGTTGGACTGAAAAGGCACTTACTGGAAGTGGTATTCATCCTCGAAGTTGGTCTGCTTGGGGGAAAGAAAGTTGCACTTCATTCTTCTGTGTGTTCATGTTGCTCCATCCCTCTGTAGGGCTTCCACAGAGCCAACACGGCAGGGCGTTACAGGGAGAGCAGCGGTGAGGACGAAGACATACAGATCTCCACATAACACTGCTCCATCTTCATTTATATAATACTTTCCTTTTCAGAAAAGCAGGTTGCTGGTTTAATCTTACCATATATTGTCCTCCTGAGTCCTTTGTTTTATGTTATTTTATTTTATTGTATAATGTTTTGTAATTCTATTTGAATATATTTATTTGTATTTGACATTCCATTTTGTCTTTCCTTATTTTCTTATAATTCAATTTATCTTTTAACACAGTCATTCATGTTTGTTAATCTGTAAAGCCCACTTAGACAACACATTTTGTGATATTGTGCTCTTTAAATAAACTTTGATTTGCTTGTTTGATTTAATTTAACAGTTGTTGGAACAATATTGCAGATGACAACCGGGGCGGACTGGGACTAAAATTCAGCCCTGGAAACTGACCCATCCGGCCACATGAAATGTCAAATGTTAGAAATCCGCTGTTTATTATTTTAAGTTTTACTTCCGATTCGCTCCTTTTTTCCTCTCTGTACACAGCTCCACTTTGGGCATTGACCTGTCATCAGATTTCATTTTTAATTGCTGCTGTAGCGGAAGTTTAGTAAAATTATTTTTGATGAAATACTCCAAATCTCCACCCTCCATAATTGCACTTGCTTCAGTTGCTTGCTACTTTTTAAGGGCGGTGAAAGTGAAGTTGATGTGATTTGATTGGATTGTGAGGCATGACGTGAGCCTCATCTGATTGGTCAATCCCTCCATTTTTTTTCACCAAGGGAAGCCAATTTCGGCTGGCCTCGTCTCGCAACAGAGAGTGCAATCTACTGTTTCACCATAACATCTAGAGGGGCGCTGTTTCACTCTTTGTAAAATACTCAATGAGAATGGGGGAGAGACGGGGCAGAATAATTACCGAAACTAAACAAAGTGTTTTTATTTATTTATTAAAATTATAACTACAATCCAAAAAAACAGGGGAAGCCTGGCTTCCCTTGGCCTCCAGGAGAAAATGCCACACCACGAGTTCAAGTGATAATTCTCACCCACATCTTGCTCTTGCCCTGCACTTGTATGTGCGAGTTGAGCTGGCCGGCCGTTCTGTGGTTCTACAGATGGCCAGTCCACCCCTGGATGACAAACAGTAACATACTTAACTTATCGTAGCTTTCTGCCATTTGTTATTTGTCCAAATAGCTCCTTTCTCTAATCACCATATGCTGCCTCAAGAAAAAGCGCGTTTCTCTTTTCTGAGCGAACCGCCATTTTTGTGAGTGCTCTGAGCTCTTCAGGTCGAAACATATTTGAACAGTTCAGAGAAGATGAGGTGATGTCACTGTTGAAAGTGGAGGAGAAGCTTGTTTCTGGCCATGATCAAGAACTCATATGTTTGAGCAGACCGTACACAGATCGTCCTCATCACTATATGACCGTCAGACTGAGCGACGACACTAATTCATACAAAGTGTTAGAGCAACTCCGGTTGGTGTTAGTGGTGAAAACAAAAAGGTAGACAAAATAGATAAAAAGCAAAGGGCCGAAGCTAGTCTGGTTTATATACCAGGGGTTTTCAAAGTGTGGGAAGGTGAGCCTCCCCTCAGAGAACATAAGAACAGCCGCCCCCCCCCCCAATTAGTATTGCTATTATTATTATTATTGTTGTTGTTGTTGTTGCTATAATTCAGGGGTATTCAATTACATTTCAAAGAGGTCCAGTAAGAGAACACGTAATTAAATGCTCTGTTTTCGCTCTCTACCTTTTCTCGTTTTTTTTAATGGTCCCTCAAATCTACAAGTACTTTTTGGGGAATTGCATCGTGTGGCTTCAGTCATTTCAGAATGGTGAACATGTTTGTGGAGCACAAGGCCAAAGCCATCATAAAACATGTGGACTAGATAATAGATGCTCCAAACAGGCAGCTGGCTCAGGGACAGTGTACTCTCAGCCTCTCTACTCTACTGTGTGTGTGTGTGTGTGTGTGTGGTGTGTGTGTGTGTGTGTGTGTGGTGTGTGTGTGTGTGTGTGTGTGTGTGTGTGGTGTGTGTGTGTGTGTGTGTGTGTGTGTGTGTGTGTGTGTGTGTGTGTGTGTGTTGGTGTGTGTGTGTGTGTGTGTGTGTGAGTGAGTGTGTGAATGTGAGTGTGTGTGTGTGTGAATGTGTGAGATTGTTGTGTTTCTGCCCCTGCCATTCCCGCACAAGGTTGCAACGATAAATAAAGCTTTGCCAGTTCGGGTCCTTATCACAACTGGTCAAGATGGCCAAACGATTCTCTGCTCAGAAGGCCCTGCAAATGATTCTGGAAGAGAGAGAACCATTTGATGATGATGTAGATGAAGAGGTTTCAGAATGTGAGGATCACATTTCTGAGAATTCTGAGTCTGACAGTGACTTTGAAGAAGAGGATGAGATTGAGCATCAGCTAGTTGCAAAAGAAAGACGAGCCACAGGAGCAGCCGGTCAGTGGGCAGAAAAACAAGTAGCAGTTTAATTAATTAATGTGATCTAAAAGGGCAAATATTAAACATATATGCTGTTTATATGTCTTGCAATTTAGATGAAGTAAACATCTGTTGAGTATTTGAACATAAAATAGTTTGATTGTGGTGAAGCTCAAAAAGGCAGCCACAAATCAGACCCACGAACACTGGCTGAAATACGAACACAAGCGTTAAAGAGTGGTGATTACAGATTTGGTTTATTTTGAAGTTAGCATTGCAAGGGCAAAAGTGGTATACTGTTAATAGTTGTTTGCTAAATAAACAAATTATACTTTTGTTTGTCTATTCAGCTCATGCTGAATTAAGTGTCAGGATTTCCAAAACTCATTATTTTTTTATTAAATTGTGTTGAATTAGGAAACTTGACAACACTCCTTGAGAGTGCTTTTATCAAACGTCAACAGAGGCAGTTTGAAAGGAATTAGTTTCTTTTACAGAACATTTTATTTGTTATTGAGCTTGACTTTTGTAAACAAAACGTACTTAGAGGGCTGACTATTTAAACGGTTAACCAATCAGTTCAAGCATACTAATATTAGTAAAAAGCAGCCTCTCCAAAGCAACATCGCTAATAAGGGACTGTGAAGAAAAAGAACATGTTACTGTACTATTACAACACTGCACAGACATGAGTGTGTTTTGAATATATGATCAGATGTTTCACATTATGTATTTTAGTGAGAGGAAAGCAGAAATGTTGGATGTCAAAAAAGTTGTGAAAGAGAAATAAAGAATCCTGAAATAACTGCAGCTGTTTACATACATTGGTGTTCAGAACCCGCTGCATTAAGTATATGCATGCACTAAGTAAATATGTGAATACATGAAATAAAGAGTTTGTGTTAGAGAGAAATTGGGACAGTTTTAAATGAAATTAAAGCACGTAGTGACTCTTACGGCCCCTACACACGCGGCGTGCGTTGCCGCTTCAACGCTTCTGCCCATTCACTTTGAATGGGGTGACGTCACGATTTGCCAAACTGCATTGTGGGAGCAAAGTGTAGCTTCTCTTGAGGTGCTCGCTGCAAAAGTAGAGCAATGTTCTACTTGTGCCGCCTCGACGGAGGCGTCAGCCAATCAAATCCCTCGTATGACAGTACAAGCACTAGCCAATCAAACCGGGTGTATGTTGGGAGAGCCAGACCGCAGTTATTTCCCATATGTCAACAAAAGGAGGAGAAAATGATCGTGGCGGTAGGGAATCACCCGATACAAACCGGAGGAGCCAGGCATGGGGGGAGGTGGCAGAGACAGTGGGTGAAACTGGTAGGTTTTCACCTGTTTGGGGAGTTTATATCCAGTGTACTTCGTTTGAATGGACAGCTAGCAAGCATAGACAGTATATTTAGCCAGCATGGATGTAGCATGAATGCTTTGCTTTGTATGTCCGGGGCGGGACATTCATGTGATTGGTTGTTGGTCACGTTGCTCGCGTTGACTCCCCAAGCTCAAGACACGCCCACCGCCAAGCGGCAACGCACGCCGCCGTGTGTAGGCTCCGTTACGGTACGTCCACACAGCAGCTTCAGAAGAATCTTCCAACGCTTCTCTGCCCATTGACTTTGAATGGGGATGACGTCACTTTGCCTCACTTTTCGCCGAACTGCATTGTGGGGGAGCGAAGCAAAGATTTCCAGGATGTCCAGGATTTCCAGGATTCCAAAGTTGAGCAATGTTCAACTTTTGAAGCTGAGTTGGAAGCGCCAGCCAATCAAACACGTTTATGCAAATCTGACAGTAGAAGCGCTAGCCAATCAAACCGGGTGTAAGCAGGGAGAACCAGACCGCAGTTCATTTCCTCATATTCCAAACGAGAAATTACGGTAGCAAATCACCCGGTTCTTTACGACCAGACTATTAACGGGATACAAACCGGAGGAACCAGCATGGAGGGAGGTGGCAGAGACAGTGGGTGAAACTGGTAGGTTTTCGCCTGTTTGGGGAGTTTATATATATATATATATTGCTCGCATAAAATCCCCGGGGTTTTTTGCTTTGTATGTCGGGGGCAGGAGATTCATGTGATTGGTTCTTGGTCGCATTGCTCGCAAAAAATCCCCAAGCTGTCAGACACGCCCAGCTCCAAGATGTTCAAGATTTTTGAAAAGCTGCTGTGTGGACGTACTGTTATGATTGTTAATGTTGGTTATTATCGATTTACCTCCAGTATTTGTATTACACTGTTCAGTCATAGATCAGATTAACCTAAATGGAACGTTGTGTCCCTCAACTTTGTGCTTTCATATACGTTAGATGTTTCTGGCTGAAAGGATAGAGAAGAGAGACGGAGAGAAGAAAGAGCCAATCAATCACGCAAATCAATGTTCCTGCGTCTTCATTGTGGTTTGTGTGTGTATTAACACCCTCTAAATTCCCACAGACCAAACCACAAAACTCCAGCTCTACGAACATTCATTGTTTTTCCATCACAACAGTCCTCCCCCCCCCACACACGACTGTCCCTGCTGCATTTTGTCATCATGCCAATATATGATCCAGTTACTTTCTATATTTGGCCGTGCAGGCTGTGAAAAGGTAATAATGACTTTGTAATGTTAAAACGAATTAGGTGAGGCTATCTGCATCACTTACAAATTAAACTGGCCATGTAAAGTGTGTGCCGATCTGCAATCTGCCACCTCATTCTGCTTTGAGCTGTCAGTGACACTGACAGTGATTTCAGTTGGACAGAGTACAGATAGTCCATCTGTGGTGTGTCTAATAAACCTACTTTGGAGGATACAAGTATCCCCTTGACACACTGTGCATTAGGGCTGCTCAATTAATCGTATTTTAATCATGATTACGATTATGGCTTGCAACGATTACGAAAACAATGTAATCGAAATAAAACGATTATTTTGTATTATTATTATTACTTTTGTTAATAATTTTTTTTTTTGGTTTTTCAGTTGAATGATACTTATGTTCAGGGTAATCAACTGTTAAAAACATACTGTTCACATTTTTTTCTCCAATAAATTGATGTTTTCAAAGTAAATGGATAATCGTTTTTAATAATCGTGATATCAATTATTTACCCAAATAATCGAGATTATGATTTTTGCCATAATCGAGCAGCCCTAGTCTTCATTACAGGTGGCAATATTGTCGCCTGCCTGCGCTCATCTCTGAAACCAGACCATGTAAACAGGCTGGTGTTTCTAGCAACACATCTTTAAGAGATGACATGAGCAGCCCTACCAGCATTTGCCACGGTGGCCTAAACATTTTTATTTGGTCTTAAATTGTAGTTCAACATTTATTTCCTGTTACTTCTGGACCATGACGGTGGGCCAGCCTTTAATGTTTAACTGAGTGGAATATGTTTTACCAAAATGTTGGCTATATGTTAAGGAGTTTTCAGGTTGTGACAGTGTTTGTTGATCTTGTTTATTGGTATTTATTATTTTGATATTATTTATTTAAATGTAGATATGAATGTATAATTTATTTTATTTTATTTTGTATTGGTTTTTCAGTTGATTACACTGAACGTATAATTCAACAGTTAAAAAGTTCAAATTATTATTTGTTTCTTTTAAAGTACAACAAATGGATGTTTTCAAAGTCAATGAATAATCACATTTAATAATCGCAATTACAATTATTGACCCAAATAATCTAGATTATGATTTTTGCCATAATTGAGCAGCCCTACTGTGCATGTACAAATGTGTGTGTGTGTGGGGATGAACCTGTGGATATGTAATGTGTGTTCCAGGTTGTGCATATTTGTCTTCACGCGTGACCTATTTTTCAATCCGTTTATTTTTTTCTGTCATCCTTTTTTTTTTTCCTCTACCCAAATATGCATACGCACACTTTACTGTGTTGCTGAATAAGCGCTGGGGACAGAGTGGCACATCTGGCTAACAAGCTCTGACCTCGGACACAGCCTCAGTGTGTGCCGTGGGTACAGACCTCCCAGATGGACCTCGGTGCCGCAGAGTGATGCATCATCTCTGTCCTGATTTCATCCTCTTGTTCAGCTCTTTTCATGGCCCAGAAAAGGTTCAGGACCAGAGGTACCATCGTGTTCCTATATTTAAAAAATCTGCCTGTTGTTTCCTTCACTGGATCATTGTCTCTGTATTCATGATTTTTTTATTCTCTACATGTGTTTGTTCAAAAATAATCATGTCATTTTACCCATCATCCACTTCTCGAACATATGTTTTCTGCCCTGAGCACAATATGTATGCATTCTATGCCTTACAAAACATACATATACAGTGGGGCAAACAAGTATTTAGTCAGCCACCAATTGTGCAAGTTCTCCCACTTAAAAAGATGAGAGGCCTGTAATCTTAATCCTAGGTATACCTCAACTATGAGAGACAAAATGAGACAACAAATCCAGAAAATCACACAAGAATTTATTTGCAAATTATGGTGGAAAATAAGTATTTGGTCAATAACAAAAGTTCATCTCAATACTTTGTTATATACCCTTTGTTGGCAATGACAGAGGTCAAACGTTTTCTGTAAGTCTTCACAAGGTTTTCACACACTGTTGCTGGTATTTTGGCCCATTCCTCCATGCAGATCTCCTCTAGAGCAGTGATGTTTTGGGGCTGTCGCTGGGCAACACAGACTTTCAACTCCCTCCAAAGATTTTCTATGGGGTTGAGATCTGGAGACTGGCTAGGCCACTCCAGGACCTTGAAATGCTTCTTACGAAGCCACTCCTTCATTGCCCGGGTGGTGTGTTTGGGATAATTGTCATGCTTAAAGACCTAGCCACGTTTCATCTTCAATGCCCTTGCTGATGGAAGGAGGTTGTCACTCAAAATCACATGATACATGGCCCCATTCATTCTTTCGTTTACACGGATCAGTCGTCCTGGTCCCTTTGCAGAAAAACAGCCCCAAAGCATGATGTTTCCACCCCCATGTTTCACAGTAGGTATGGTGTTCTTTGGATGCAACTCAGCATTCTTTCTCCTCCAAACACGTCTAGTTGAGTTTTTACCAAAAAGTTCTATTTTGGTTTCATCTGACCATATGACATTCTCCCAATCCTCTTCTGGATCATCTAAATGCTCTCTAGCAAACTTCAGACGGGCCTGGATATGGACTGGCTTAAGCAGGGGGACACGTCTGGCACTGCAGGATTTGAGTCCCTGGCGGCGTAGTGTGTTACTGATGGTAGCCTTTGTTACTTTGGTCCCAGCTCTCTTTTTTATAAGGTATATTTCACCCGAAAAAAAATTATTTAAGACTTGAACTCCCCTATCTCCTCTGAAGCTATGATGTGATGATACATTTTTAAAAGCACTGATAAACACAGATCAAGCTTTCAAATGAGAGGAATTCATTACTCCTGATGATTTGTTGGTTATAATTACAAGGACAATCACATTCACTCATCGGAGTGGGTTTGCTCTCTAATAACCTGAGAATATTTGAGTCCTGACTAATGAATAAAGTGACATGATTACATTTTGCCAATTAGCTTTAAATGCCTTTCTGTAGTTTCCGAAAATATAATATACTCAATACTTATTAGGTATATTTCACTCAGGACAACATTTATAATCTAAACTACGCCTTACATTAAGTTTCCTTTTGGGATTGTCTGCTTTGACCTAATCTCTGCTCTCTAATTTTCAATTGTTTTTATCAGTGAACATGGACACACGTCTGCACCATGTCTTCCTGAAAGAATTCATGAAATGCACTCTTCAGTTAGCTAGATAGCTCATTATCAATGTCAAAATGGCGTAGTTTAGATTATAAATGTTGTCCTTTTACAGTGTATTAGCTAAGCTTAATCTTGCACACGATTATACATTGCTTTGTGCCCCCGCTGCCTCAGCCATTATTTACACATGCACTCGACTAAAAGAGCATTCCTGATGTATGTTAAATAAAAAACAAAGACAATTAAGAAAGATAATTATCTAAAAATACAAAAAGGCATCACATTTTCATGTAATTATTATATTTACAATTCCTCTTTTCAGTTCTCATTTTCCCACCTAACAATTTCACTTACTTTAAATATATTTGCATTTTTGTGTACAAAATACACAGGAATGGTATTACTTAGTGAAGGTGTTGGTAAAGAAAAGAAAAATAACTTTTTATACTAGCTAGTCAACTTCATCTTGGTCTAGTTGTGTATTGCATTCACAGGCAAGTTGGATGTCAATCATCTCATCTCTTTCTCAATGATAACAACATTTTTGTAATATGTGTATGCTTGGATTTGTCTTTAAGTGTTTACTGTATATATCTTCAGTTGAGTTGAAGGTATCCACCATCTGAAGTCCTCCTTTGCCAGCTCTCTCTCTGAGCAAACATGCTTTAAGGCAATTTCAGAAAATGTCAACAACACTCCTGCTGCCTCCCCTCTGCACTCGAGCAGGAGAGTGAGGGGTTGGGGATTGGAGGGGTGGGATGTCTTGTGAGGGCACAGAACCTGCTATAATGGACAAGCACTTGGCACATTCCCCCCCCAGAGAAGCTCCCATGTGCACAGCCCAATCACTGTCTGCTGAGGCGCTGCAGCCTGTTGGCTAAAACAACCAATCCCGCCCCCTCTGCCCGCCTCTCCCACCGTGCTCTGCCTATAGGAACATGCTGCCAAGCCAAACACTGGCTGAGGAAAAACAAATACCCCGCCGTCAGCCTCCCTCTCTCACAGGCTGAACGAGTCGGGAATTTAAAATTGTGCACCTCCCACGCACCCGCCTCGGACAATTGTACATGTCACTGTAGCGGGTTAAATACATCGTAAGCATATACATCTTGTGTGTAATATAAACACCCCCCAGGAGAGCTCCCGTTTAACAGCTCAACAAATGTCACTGATCTGTTTAGGTTACAATTAGCTTAGCAGTAGCATGTCAGCCGTGTGCCGTAAGGAGCTGGGCTGCCTCGTGTAATACAATCAGAGGTGGGAAGTAACAAAGTACATTTACTCAAGTACTGTACAATTTTAAAACAAAAGTACAATTTTGAGATACTTGTACTTTACTTACTTACATAATTAAGTACAATCTGGAGGTCTTGTACTATTTCCATGTTATGCTACTTTGTACTTCTACCCCACTACAGCTCAGAGGTAAGTGGTATACTTTTACTCCACTACATGTATTTAGTACCTTTAGTTACTTTACAGATGTGGATGAATGATGTGAAATATAATCAAGTGTTAAATCAGACTTTAGTTCCACCTGGAGTAAATCCACCAGCTACCCTGCAGTCTACAAAGTACTTCAGACTTGCTGCACCTTCACCAGCTTTGAGAACACTTTCATGATCAATCATTATAAAACATATCATTCATATTATTCTGAAATGGACCAATCTGCACAAGGATGACTACTTTTACTTTTGGTGCTTTAGATATATTTAGATGCCAATACTTTTGTACTATTCCTCAAGTCATATTTTGAATGCAGGACTTGTACTTGAGTATTCCTACACTCTAGGACTTCTCCCACCTCTGAATAAAATAAATCATTTCGTTCTGAGTTTATTTTCCACTTGTTCTCCATTGTCTTTTATGATAGCCCACGCTGAGCCCATGTGCTGTCTTTGTGGCGGTTTCACAGAGAAAGGGATCAATGTGAGAGCCACTGGAGGGTGCATTAGAGGGTCCACACCAACTGGGTCCCTCTCTCTGTTCATACTTTATCAAAGGCATCTAATTAGGCGTATGGGTAGGAAAAGAACAATGATGTAAAGGCTGAAGGAGTCGCATCTGGAGTAGAGTCAGAGAGAAACAAGGAGAAGTGCTTTGCTGCTTCTCAGTAGTTGAGGGGACATCTTCCAGTCTGTGTACTTTATATGACATTAGAGGGATAATTTCATCTAATGTTGAGTAATACGGGTCTCATCACTGGAAATGGCGGATAAATTATACAAAGATGAAATATACTGTACTTTCAAAAAAGAGGCAACCTTCATTTGACCCAGCAGATTGCACTACAGGGATTTCAGGTTCATCACCTTAGCAAATGTTTACTTTGTGACTAGAATTGAGTGGGGTTGTGGCAAACAAGTCATGAAACTGAACATCCTGGGAAAAACTGGACTTCCACTTATACCAACATAATATTCAACACAAATTCAATGAGATAACAAAGCACAAAATGGGGCGAAGCCTGCGAGCTAGTTCAGGCAGTCAACTGGTCATATTGACGAGCACCGCGTCCCTCTTACAACCAACCAATCACATTCTCCAACACTTTAAATCTGTGGAGTGATGAGGCCCGAGTCTAGACGCCAAACTCAAACTATATGCTGCTTCTAATAAACATATAAAGAAACACGTGAGTTGTCTGACATACGAGGAATTTGCTTTGGTATATACAATATGCACTGAATGTACGCTCACCACAACTGAGGCCGAACTCACACACTCTGGATCTGTCCACCAATCCAACATTTCTGGGTGGTAGTAACCACTACATGGACCCCATTCCTCGGCTGTAGCATTCCATTTTTCTGTCTTTTCATACTCTGCAATTTGACAAATGCTCAATACAAATCACAACACCCCTGATTGTTGCCCTAACTATCCCCTAGAAAACAATATTACTTAACTTGAAAAGTTGGAAAAACATTCAGCATACCACAATGGCTAGCTCTAAACATGACACATACAACAATCAGCTTAAAAAAATAGTCAACCTGAACATGTATATAAAATATATTCAACAATTCTCAGATATATCTTGTTGCCGCTGAGCTAATGCCACACCACAACAACAGAATGAGAATTCACAATACTACACCGAACCTATCCTGTAAACCTGCGTGAAAATATCCAAACCGATTCTCCCCTCTCTTCACTCAGAAATGGATACACATCCTTTTTATGTATTGTATTGTTTTGTTGTCCATGTTGACCATGTGTGTCTCTTGGTGTAAGAATTGTCCGCCATCAAAGACCAAGTCCATCTTTGGACGCGCACCATCTCCCCCGTCTTCATCACCATGCCTACCACAATCATCCAAACCAAAACAATACAAGGAAGATGGAAGCAGATTTCCAAACCCCCCTTCCTACAGTGTAGCCCTCACCCTGCACTCCTATGATGAGAGGAGCAGGGTGGTGGGTCCTCCCTCCCCTTCAAAGCCTGATAGAGATGTGTGCAAAACGCTGCAAACTGATATCTGCTGGGTCCAGGCTCAATGGCGTATGGCACTCTCAACTCTTTCCAGTACAAGACGGGGCCCTGCCTGCCTATAGCTTTGCCGATATCTGTGTTGATAGGTAATAGATTAAGAGCGGTGAATCATCTTAGATACAGGAAGCGCTCAAACGTTTGTGTGAGTTTATCTAATTTAGCAGTGATTCCATGTCAGCCACAGCTTGTTACAAAAACCTGCTGATAGTGTGTTTAACAAACTTAAACTAGCTTTATTAAATGTCAGGTCTTTGGCAGGAAAAACATTTTTAATCAATGATTTTATCACTGAGCACAATCTTGATTTTATGTTTTTAACGGAAACTTGGATTGAACAAAATAACAGTGCAGCTGTTCTTATCGAATCAACCCCTCCCAACTTTAGTTTTATGAGTCAGGAAAGAATGCATAAGAGAGGAGGTGGAGTTGCTATTTTGTTCAATGATTCCATTCAATGCAGGAAGACATCTTATGGGAACTTTGCTTCTTTTGAATATGTGGCCCTTCAGCTGAAATGCTCCTCTCGAGCTCTGTTCCTAAATATCTATAAACCACCCAAATACTGTACAAGCTTTTTTGATGACTTTACTGAACTGCTGACTTTGACCGTCTAGTCATTGTTGGTGATTTTAACATCCATGTTGACAACCCCCAGGACAGAGGGGCTAAAGAACTGTTTTGTGTTCTTGATAACTATGGACTGACTCAGCATGTGACGGAGCCCACGCACAATAAGGGGCACACTCTGGACTTAATGATCTCAAAGGGTCTGAATATCTCTAAGGTTGTGGTGACTGATGTTGCACTCTCTGATCATTCCTGTGTTTTCTTTGAGAGCTCTATTTCTGTTCACACAAATGTTCAAAAGAGGTAACCACAAAGCGATATTTAACTGAAAATACTAGGGAAATGTTTACTCAGAATTGTTGAACATTTGCACTTGCCCCTACTAACATCTCAGTAAATGAGCTACTGTAGTAGATCATTTTAATTAAAAAATTAAACATGTTATAGATGCCATTGCTCCAACTAAGGTAAAGGAAGTGACTGCCAAGAAAATATCTCCATGGAGAAAGGCCATGACCGTGAAAACAGAAAAAAGAGAATGTCGAAAAGCTGAACGCAGGTGGCGAAAAACAAATCTCCAGGTTCACTTTGACATTTATAAAGAGAGACTTGGCCTTTATAATTTGGAATTGAAAAACACACGACAGTCTTTCTTCTCTGACATCATTACCAAAAACAAAAACAATGCACGTGCCTTGTTTGCTACCGTCGACAGACCAACTAACCCCCCAGTGTCAGTAGCCTCTGCATTTCTATCCACCAGGGCATGCAATGATTTTGCCTCCTTCTTCACTGACAACATTCAGAGAATCAGACAAGCAGTCAGTGCCTCTGCATCAGGTACAGCACATGTGTTGTCTCTGTGTCCACCTAATATCAATTCAAACACCATGACACAATTCCATCAGATTAATAATAAAAACCTAGAGGACATTATTCAACATCTGAAATCCTCCTCCTGCTGCCTTGATATTATTGGATTTTTCCAAATCCTGTTGGAATAATGAAAGATGTTTTTCCTTGCATGGCCTCAGATCTACTTCATATCGTAAAGAAATCTCTTCGCTTAGATATTTTTCCACAGGCCCTGAAAACTGCAGTCATTAAACCGCTCTTAAAAAAGAATAATCTTGATGCTTCAGTAATGAACAATTACAGGCCCATATCAAACCTGCCATTTCTAGGTAAAATCATTGAAAAAGTTGTTTTTCAACAGTTGAGTAACTTCTTGCATTTAAATAACTGTTTTGATGTGTTCCAGTCAGGCTTTCGTCCAAACCACAGCACTGAGACTGCTCTTGTAAAGGTCTTCAATGACATCCACTTAAACACAGACAGTGGCAGAACTTCAGTGTTATTATTATTAGATCTCAGTGCTGCGTTTGACACTGTTGACCACAACATATTACTAGACCGACTAGAACACTGGGTGGGACTTTCGGCAACATTTCTAAATTGGTTTGAATCCTACTTAAAGGACAGAAACAACTTTGTTTCTATAGATAAACACACATCTGAGTTGACAAATATGACATGTGGGGCACCTCAAGGCTCCATCCTGGGGCCTCTTCACACGTCTACCACTGGCTTTGATAATGAAAAACAACAAAATAAGTTACCATAGCTATTAGGGGTGTAACGGTTCACAAACATTTCGGTTCGGTACGTACCTCGGTTTTTTGGTCACGGTTCGGTTCGGTACGTTTTCGGTACAGCAGAATTTTTTTTCACAAAACAAAACATATATATATATATTTTTTTATTATTATTAAAACTGTGAATAATGTATTCACTCAAATAAATACAAAATATAATAAAATAAACATTAAGGTGCAGCATTTCGATGAACTGAAATAGTCTGTATTTGAACTTTACTGTACAAGTACTCACAAAACATAAACTATTAGTTTTGGGTTTTTAATTATTATTAAACTGTGAATATTCACTCAAATACATACAAAATATAATAAAATAAACATTAAGGTGCAGCATTTCGATGAACTGAAATAATCTGTATTTGAACTTTACTGTACTAGTACTCACAAAACAAACTATTAGTCTTGGGTTTTTAATTATTATTAAACTGTGAATATTCACTCAAATACAAAATATAATCAAATGAACATTAAGGTGCAGCATTTCGATGAACTGAAATAATCTGTATCTGAACTGTACTGTACTAGTACCTAAGCAGCCAGCTTGACATTAGGACTTGCTTGTCATTGTATTTTCATGTTGTTTAAAGAAAAATGAACTTTTCCACATTGCTTGCCGAAAGGGCAGATCTGCTGGCACTAGCAATGTCTCCTGCTGTGGAGAACACCCTCTCTAGGGACAGAGGTAGCAGATACAGCCAAGTAGCGCTTTGCTAACATGGCAACATAAGGATATTTGGCGTTTATAATAGCTTTGGCTCGGTCTGAACTCTCTGCGAGTGGTGGAGGCTTAAATGCTAGCGGGAGTTGTGTTTGCACTTCAGTCTTTTTTCTTTTGGTACCGGTGATATTCACGTTCGGGTGATGCCTTTTCAAGAGTGTGCAAGTTTGATGTATTGCCAGCCGCGTAACCAATTTTAGTTGAACAATGCCGACAAACAGCTTTGGTTTGGGCCACCTGTCTTTGTCCGTCATCCTTGTACGTAACTGCGAAACCAAAATGTCCCAAACCAGAGACATCATGATGCTGGAGGATTTTCGAGCTCAAACTTTATCTGCGTTCGCCATTAATTTTCGACAGTTCCTCAAATTACTGACTAAATTTGAACGCATCCCTCTGACCAGCTCTCATAGCATGCCCTCTCATCCAATGAAATGACTTGCTCGCTCTATGACGCGTTGAACACAAATGGGAGCAAATTACTCAGAATGCTGCCACCTGAGATTACTTCCAAGAAGTTGTTCACGTTCTCAATTGTTTACGTTTAACGTTATATTCGTTCGGTACCGAAGGGCCCGTACCGAATAATTTCGGTACGTGTACCGTTACACCCCTAATAGCTATGCAGATGCCACACAAATGGACGTAACAATTTCACCAGGAGACTATGCTCCAATTCAAACACTGAGTAAGTGCATTGAACAAATCAATGACTGGATGTGTCAGAACTTTCTCCAATTAAACAAAGATAAAACTGAGGTAATGGTTTTTGGAGCCAAGGCAGAACGTTTAAAAGTTAGCTCTGAGCTTCAATCTGCAATGTTCAAACCAACAGATAAAGCCAGAAATCTAGGTGTAGTCATGGACTCTGACCTGAGTTTCAACAGTCACATTAAAACAGTTACGAAATCAGCCTACTATCACCTAAATAATATATCTAGGATTAAAAGACTAATGTCACAGCAGGATTTGGAAAGACTTGTCCATGCTTTTATCTTCAGTAGACTCGACTACTGCAATGGTGTCTTCACAGGTCTCACAAAAAAATCTATTATAAAGCTGCAGCTGATTCAGAACGCCGCTGCTCGAGTCCTCACTAACACTAAGAAAGTGGATCACATCACTCCTGTTCTGAAGTCTTTACACTGGCTTCCTTCATGTCAAATAATAGATTTCAAAATACTGCTGCTGGTTTATAAAGCTTTGAATGGTTTAGGCCCAAAATACATTTCTGACCTCCTGCTAAATTATGAACCATCCATATCTCTCAGGTCTTCAGGGACTGGTCAGCTTTCTGTCCCCAGAGTCAGAACTAAACATGGAGAAGCAGCGTTCAGTTATTATGCTTCCACATATCTGTAACAAACTCCCAGAAACCTGCAGGTCCGCTGCAACTCTTACTACTTTTAAATCCAGGCTGAAGACTTTTCTTTTTGTCGGCTGCTTTTAATTGAACTATTCACATCTTAAACTGCACTGTAACTTTTATCCATGTATTTTTTCTTTTTAATGACTGATTTTAAATGCCATTTTCTTAATGTCTTTAATTTTTTGTAAAGCACTTTGAATTGCCTGGTGTTGAAAGGGGCTAAATAAATAAACTTGCCTTGCCTTGCCTTGCCTTGCCAGGCCAGGCCAGGCCAGGCCAGAGACAGGTTCCGGTCCTCGTCAATATGACCAGTTGTTCTTATGTCAGCATACATTCATACTGAGAAGGTTCATGTGTGTAGATGATAGAATACATGTAAAATAATTGCCAAAGGAGGTCCTCGCAGGCGTGCCATACAACCTCAAGAGCCATTTGGAGACATATCCCGTTTTTGGAGGTGTTGGATTCTTACATTGACTGAAAGAACTTGCAAACAGAACCAATGCATGACCTTCTCTCGTCTTTGTAAGTGATTGTCCTTAAAATCGAAGCAAAACAAATGTTCAACCCGACAAGAGAAATGTTTTTGATTCAATATGCAACTAATACAATGTTGCTGTTGCTAAATAAAGTTGGGAACATCTTTTTTTAACGAAGTGAAATGTAAAATAACTAGCAGAAGAGGCAAAGGCTTATACAAAAATGAATGTAGCCAGAACAAGCACAGCTCACTTTCAATGGTTTCTCTCGAGCCATCACTCTCCACTTGGTGACCGTTGCTCGACACTTATTTCATGGCTCTGGCAGCAACACAAACACTCTTGTCATGTGCACTTTGATATACACCCCGATGCAAGATAAACGTTACTAATGATCCAAAGCGACTAACAGATTAATGTCGAAAGCAAACAGTGTCCTGTTGAAAATAAAAAAGGTCACCCATCTGGCCGGCGAGCATTATTTAGTCTCATTTACAACTCTTTTTTGGGAGGAGGCCATTTTAATGAATAAAATGGATGATCCAAAGTCTGCCGGTCACACCGATTCGTGCCTTAAAAACTCCGCCTGTGTTTGACTAAAGGGGCCAATGTCAGCACAGTCCCTGAGGCAATAGTTAGCTAAATAAGCCTTGTCAGGTCTCGCTATCAAAGTCCAGGGAGATTTATACCCTGCCATTGTTGTTGTTTGAATGCCCCCAAAGAGCCCCCCTTTAGGATGTTTGCAGTGTAAAGGTCCATGCAGAGGGAACAGACCCAGCGGACAGCCGGCCTGTCAGAGCTGTGTTTTTGAGGAAGGTCCGTCTGTCAGCACAGAGCAAATGCTTTAATCTGTGAGAAAACAACACCTCCGAGACCCCCCCCCCGCTGCTCTATAGACTGCATGTTCACTTCACATCAAGTGCTGTTTGTCCTGCTATTAAGATAGATAGATGTGAAGATGTGTCGACCGTACACCACCTCGCCTGCCTGCAGTGGTGGAAAGTAACTAAGTACATTTACTCAAGTACTGTACTTAAGTACAGTCTGGAGGTACTATTTCAATTTGTTGTTACTTTGTACTACTACTCCACTACAATTCAGAGGTAAGTGGTGTACTTTTACTCCACTACATTTATTTAATACCTTTAGTTACTTTACAGATTTTGGACTCTTAAATCAGACTTTAGTTAAACCTGGAGTAAATTCACAAGCCACCTTGTTTTGCACAAAATGTACTCACGTATTGCAGCCTACTAACATTACCTCACAAGATATATTTTACTTTTAATTTCAAGCTACTGTACACCATTTTGTGTCTTTCTAATTTCTATCTATCTAGCTAGTATACAAAGTCATTCAAACTAGCTGCACCTTTACCAGCTTTGATAACACGTAAATGCATCGGTACTTTTACTTGTAGCAGTTTTTTAGGTTATTTTGTATATTTTAATTAACTAATACTTGTCTTTATTCTTTTTTTAATGCTAAATAGTTTCTTAAAAACACTTTCTTCTTATTATTGTTATTATTTTTGACCAACTTATTTTCTTTGATTTATAAGTTTGCATGTTTAGATTGTGTAATCTGGCAATAAACTTGATTCTGATTTACTTGACCTAATGTTGCTAATGGATCATGTATTGGATGCAAGGCTAAAAGAGCTAATGTTTCAAAACAAATTCATTCAACAGCTCATCATCAATCTTTATTGTTCTTTATTTAGCCCATGCATACACTATTTTTGGCACAGGCACATACACAAGCATGTTTCACAGTTTCTGAACTGAGGAGCTGAGCCGTTTTCATTAAGTTGCTGCAGTCAAGTCGCCAAAAATATAGAAATGATCACTGGATGCCATGGCAACCACACAGTGAGTTATGATGCCTGTGAACAATGGTGAAAGACACGGCAGAGGCAATTAGCATGAGGAATGTGAGCAGTTTCTTCAGCTGAGCTCGGAGAATTGTCTGGAATATTGTCAAAGAATGAGCTAATAAAAGTACAACATAAAACGTGAAATTGACAAGAATATGTGAATGATTCATGTTAGTAAATAATACTCAATGCAACATTATGAACAATACTCTGAGTTATTATGAGACACATAATATGGATGTAATTGATATTCCTGTGGTGCTGTAAACAGATTTGGAGGACAAAGTTAAATGTTTCTCCGGAGCGGTAGAAATCTCCCTTTTACTGCAGGAAGAGTTGTAGCAGTAACACTAGTTAAAAGCTGCTCTTGAAACCACAAAAAGTGTAAGTCAGAGGAGATAAAAGCTCAGCATATGATTATTAACTACAGATTCCTCCTGGCACATCCTCCTACTCTGAGAACACGTCTCTGAGAGATACCACATTTTTTCAAATAGGCAGTTAGTTTGCCTGAAAATTCTTGTGAAAGTTAAGTTAACTAAATTAGCAATAGTGGTAGCCTTCCATGTGATATGTTTGTTGTTTTCTGGTGGGTGAAGTGATGACTTTGCTTTTGTTTTAGTCAATTCAAGTTAAGGAAAAAAGCATATTTCATAAACAATTACTCAACTGCAGGGACCAACATTGACCAAAGGGCACAGTGACGTTTTTTGGTATTCCTACAAATGACTACTTTTGTGACAATGCTAAAGTGATATTCTAATGTATGTATTTAACCTTTGTGTTGTCTTCCTGTCAACTGTGTAAGTTTGTCCTACCAATTTGACTATTATAAAAGCATAATCAAATCAGTGTTACACTTTTTTAGCCAACTTAATTTAACTTATTACCAACAAGTGTTCCTTTAATTGGAATTTATGGTCAATATAACTAATTTGAACAAAAAATATATAAGTATATATAAAGTTACAAGACAAGAATGCTGACCGATTTTACAAATTGTCACCGGAAGGACCACATATGCTAAAAATGTGTATAAAACATCGCTAATTCAATGAAAGTAGTGATCATTAATATTTATTGGAAAGAACGTAATAAGGAACAATTCATAAAAATAATAATACATTTGATTTTTGTAGCGCTTTTCCTAGTGCTCAAAGATGCATTCATGTATGTATTGTTGCAATCAGACAGAATAAGCCCTTATTCTGATATAAAAAATGACCTGAGGACAACAGGAAGGTTACAAACCCATGACTGAGATCAGATCACAAGGGGTAAACAATGGTGTCAGAGCCAATCGTTACACAGAGTTTTCAACATAGAAGTGCCTTAGCCAATCAGAGTGCAGATCCCGCACTACCGTAGGCAGGCTTGACTGGGGTGACAAAAAGGTACAATAGAAAAAGGCACCATTCTCATAGGAAGGCAAAGGGCATTTGCTCAAGCCCCATTAGGGTCTATATGTGCATGTGCCGGGGCTAAGTGACAAACAGATCCAGAAGAATGTCATGATACATTCTACCATTGTAATGATACATTTCTGACAAGCTTAAAAATGCCAAAATGTTTCATGGATCCATCCATCCATCTTCTCCCGCTTATTCGTGGTCGGGTCGCGGGGGTAGCAGTTCCAGCAGAGAGCCCCAAACTTTATTTTCCCTGGCGACATCAACCAGCTCTGACTGGGGGATCCCAAGGCGCTCTCAGGCCAGCGAAGAGCTATAATCCCTCCACCTGGTCCTAGGTCTACCCCTTGGTCTCTTCCCAGCTGGACGTGCCTGGAACACCTCCCTAGGGAGGCATCCTAACTAGGTGCCCGAACCACCTCAACTGGCTCCTTTCGACACGAAGGAGGAGCGGCTCAACTCCGAGTCCCTCCCTGATGACCGAACTTCTCACCTTATCCCTAAGGGAGACACCAGCCACCCTGCGGAGAAAACCCATCTCGGCCGCTTGTATCCGTGATCTCGTTCTTTCGGTCATGACCCATCCTTCATGACCATAGGTGAGGGTAGGAACGAAAATGGCCCGGTAGACAGAGAGCTTTGCCTTCTGGCTCAGCTCCCTTTTCGTCACAACGGTGCGGTAAAGCGACTGCAGTACCGCTCCCGCTGCTCCGATTCTCCGGCCCATCTCACACTCCATTGTTCCCTCACTCGGGAACAAGACCCCGAGATACTTGAACTCCTTCACTTGGGGTAAGGACTCATTCCCTACTTGGAGTGGACAGTCCATCGGTTTCCTGCTGAGAACCATGGCCTCAGATTTGGAGGTGCTGATCCTCATCCCAGCCGCTTCACACTCGGTTGCGAACCGATCCAGTGAGTGCTGAAGGTTGCAGACCGATGAAGCCATTAGAACCACATCATCTGCAAAAAGCAGTGGTGCAATCCTTAGTCCACCGAACTGCAGACCCCCTCCCCCACGACTAGGCCTCGAAATCCGATCCATGTATATTACAAACAGGATTGGTGACAACCCTCACCGGAAATGGGTCCGACTTACTGCCGAGGACCCGGACACAGCTCTCGCTTTGGGAGTACAGAGATTAGATGGCCCTGAGTAGAGACCCCCTCACCCCATACTCCCGCAGCACCTCCCACAGTAACTCCCTGGGAACTCGGTCATACGCCTTCTCCAAGTCTACAAAACACATGTAGACCGGGATAAGCGTACTCCCAGGCCCCCTCCAGGATCCTTGCGAGAGCTGGTCCGTCGAGACCCTCTGCTTTCACTGCCACCCTTCTGGCAGCGCACCCGACCCCATCGCTGTTTCCCGTATGTGGTGAGCCCGCGGGACGGAGAAGCGGAGGTGTTGCCCACGTTGCCTTTTCGGGCTGGGCCCGGCCGGGCTCCGTGGCAAGCCCGGCCACCAGACGCTCGCCGACGAGTCCTCCTTCTGGGCCTGTTTCATGGATCTCAAAGGAAATGCAGAATTGGTTGTAGCTCTTTGTGAGTTTATTGACACGAAGCTTAGCATTGCACAGTCATCAAATCTATTGATAATAAAAAACAGTGAATCTGTTTATGAAGTAATTGACACTGCAGTTCAATTCATTTGAGGTTTCTTAAGGTTTGATTCAATCGGTTCCTTTTGACCTTGCATTATTTATTACAAAGTTGTTTTGATATCTTCTGTGTAAATGTATTACCACCAGCAGATGAAAACCAAAATGGTGTCTGTATCCATAATCATAATTGTGTTCCGTATAAAGATGCTCTGCAACAGAATCCTAAGCATAAGGAAGAAGAGTGGCTCTCAGTAATTTGACAAGGCAATTCATTTTATAAATACAATTCAAATAAGCAATATCCTTTACAACAGAAGTGGTGTTGATTTGCATTCTATTCAACAACATTTAAAAAACAATAAAATACAATTCCAATTTCACCAGCCTTATACTGTGAATGTCAGACACTCTTATTTATTTCAGCATGTTCATTAAAAAAAAATATGAAAAGCCTATTTTTATCATAATTCTGAGAAATGGATGGCTACATAATATATGTTGTCCTTAAATAAACAATGTTTGATGACATGACATTGTTATTAAGAAACACACAACTGTAGTTGATTGTAAGCAGTGTGGTTGATCAGTGACTCTTCAGTATCAGAGTGATCCAGAGAGAGCGTTTGATCAGAACACAGCTGCATACAAAGCCTTCATATCAATGAGCACGGTGGGACAGAGAGAACACTGCTGTCCTGGACCAGATGCTCCATGTTCCCCACCTGGTGAGGGCAGATGACAGGACACTGCTGCCCCTCTGCCCCCCCAGGCTGGGACTGAGTGTGTGTCCTTTGATCTACAGATGCTCCCTCGTCCCTCTGCAGCCAACCAGCAGACTCTAAACCCTGACGTCTCCCTTCGTCTCTGACTGTGGTCAGTTAGCCCGTTCTCCTGGGGTTTGAGTCCTCCATATTTGTATGCTCCAGTAAAGCACAAGCACACCCGTACTGCCGTGAAGAGGAGCTTATGCGGTCACATGTTTCTATATGTACAAAAGTGGTGGGGCACAAAAAACTCAGATGTCTAAATATAAGCTTCTGCAGAGAGGTTCATGGCTGGTGAGGCACTGGCACTGACTCTTCAGGTTTACAAATATATTAAATCAAAATATAATATTATTTTCAAAAGCTTTTTTTGTCTGATGCTTCAATTACTTTTAAACAGAAGGATACCCACAAAAATGTAATTTTATCATTTAAATATTGAATTGTTCTCTCTTAGTAAGATCCCATTTTCAATAAAATTGCGGTCTTACCTTGACTTGAAGATGAAGTCCATTTGCCTATCCTTCTGGACAAAAATCTCTATTACTTTTTTGTAAAAGTCCTCCTTATCTTCTTGTAGTTTCAAAAGTCTATCATAAATCTAATCTAATCGATAGATTGATGATTCGAAAATGATAAAAGTAGGGTAGACATGTGGATATTATCCGGCTGAACAAAACGTACATTTATCTAACAGCTACGTTTCCCACAGATCTTATTTTGAGCTATTTTCTAAAATCCTATGGAGAAATCTCGTTGCTTTTTTGTGGAGGGAAGCCATGCACAGCTTACTTCCTGGTTTTAGGACGCCTCACTGCAGCTCTCTCTCATCTCCTCTTCACACACCACACTTTTCGCGGCACACGTACTTACAGCCAATCAGCTCTGAATGATGTGAGATGACGTATGGTGGGGATGGCAGCACTTTGCCCCTACGGTCATTATTTTTTGCCACACACATTAAATAGGAAAATACTCTGAGCATGCGCAGTGTAGTTTTTGCAGTCACCGTTCACTTAGACAGTCAGAGGGAGGGGCAGGATCAGGTTTTGTCCCACATGGCTCTAAACAGCTCAATAGGCACACACTGTAGACACTAATTAGAAGAACACATACTAAAACAGCAATGTACAGACGAATCAGATGATTAAACATGATCTTAAAATATATTTTTTAATTTATTTTTTGCATTTTGTTGTAATCATTATTTTAATACTTTCTGCTGACACTAGGTGGGGCTGTGCCCCACCTGCCCCTAATGACCAGTCGCCACTGCATGTTAGGTACAGTTGATTTGTTATCACATCTCACTATTTATATCATTCAGGTAATGCAAACCTGCTTTTTAGCATGATTTTAAGCAGTATATTGGCTCTTTATTAGTAGTATAAAGTCTACGCCTCAGTCTAACAAGTGATCTTTTTGGTCAAACACTTGCATGTTTTACTGTATTATTCCGGTTGCGTCGGTCCCCCTCAGTATTTTGTAATATAAAGCACTGACCAATTTCTTAGGCGTGTGTTCACAAAGTGTAATAAGCACAACATTTGTATTCAGTGATTTATCAAACTGGATTTACAACATTAGGATTGTTTGGCTCCTCGAACCAGTAGAGGTCAAGTTTTCATCCATGTCTGTTTACAATTGTATTACTTATAACCATACTTTACTTTAATTGTATCCTCTTAGGTGTTTGTGTGAAATTGTCATAATTAGAATTCAAATTCTTAAGTTATGTCGAAAAACATTTGTTGTGAGGTCACAGTGACCATCACCTTTGACGTCCAAAAAACCTCATATCCTTAAGGTTTATACCAAATGTTTGCATTTGATTGCATTAAACGGGATGGGCTTGAATTCACAGCAGGGTCGGCTCTAGAACAAATCGAATGGGGGGGGCAATAATTTACCACGGGGGGGCACACACTGCCGTCAACAACCAACACACAAACACCAACGCAACTTCAATTTAAAAAAACATGCTGTAAAGTCTATTGTCTTTCACACACATTGCAGGGTGCAGTGCTATTGTATAGCGCACCTATGACTTGTGCATACATGCACGGTTGTGGCACGACCACCAAAAAAAAACATATGGACATAGGCCACCATATTAAAAGTGTGCAAATGTATTTAGTATCCTATCCATGTGAACATGTTTTAGGTGGGGCATGCTCCCCCGGGAAGATTATTTTTAAAATATTGAATCAATCAAGCATCAATCTGGTGCACTTTGAGAGCAAAATGAATAGATCTATGGATAGCCTACATCTCTCAGCATCCATATGAAACAGAACTGTACACAGATTTACTTTTTCTTTATGGATATTTTACTAATCACTCCCCTTTTAAACTGTATTCTTGTGTTACTGTCCTATAGTATGTCATACCCGTTTTGCATTTATTCTCTTATTCTTTAATAACTATAATGATCATATAAAGGTGTTCCTCGCAAATATTTGTTTACATAAATGGTGACCAAACCGTTTGAGACCCACTGAGATAACCTACACTAAAGTGAACTATCTAAACACTGAGAGAGTCCTTACCTCACTGAGCTGAGTCCTCTCAGTCTGACAGGAGAGGACTGTCCTCCACCTTGGTGTAGAAACAGCTCTTTATATCCGTTAGCATAGCTAGCTAACCAGATGCTAACAACAACATTCCACGTTACTGCTCGCGCACTCACAAAATGCGCTCATGCCACACACACAGAGAGCCGAGCTTGAATGAAACACAGAGACACAGAAGTAGGCTACTTGTACTGTACTGTATATCATATTATTTTCGATGGCTTTACTGTATAATCAGTGTAACAGATGAACAGATTGCCACTGGGCTTTCATCTAAACACACAGCCACGTAATGATAACAAAACAAAGGTCGGGGGTCATTGGTCAAGCAACACACCAATCAGAGAGCAGCAGTGAGCACACCTCAGGCTGTGTTTTATATTTGTATTCTTTATTTCTGACGTATTTCACACCAAAAAACCTTTAGTGGAAACGTTTTCACTTATATGATTAAAAACAAAACGGCAAAGTGGCAAGGCTTGCCCACCC
This sequence comes from Pseudochaenichthys georgianus, assembly GCF_902827115.2. Classification (NCBI taxonomy): domain Eukaryota; kingdom Metazoa; phylum Chordata; class Actinopteri; order Perciformes; family Channichthyidae; genus Pseudochaenichthys; species Pseudochaenichthys georgianus. The sequence goes on from NC_047523.1 coordinate 4,691,559, forward strand.
TGCGAGTTGGGGGGGCACAGTGACTCATTTGGGGGGGCATGGCCCGCGAATGACCCCCCATGACGCCGACCCTGGTTCACAGTGACCTTGCACTTTGATCACCAGTGTAATGAATCATGCATCCCATAGTAACATATGGACGTATTCTCCATGACGTAATCCAAAGGTTTCTGAAGTTACGACTGATTGATAAATGAAGAGCCCTGGTACCAACAACAGTGCCAGAAACACAGTGGAAATAAAGCTGGTGAAATTTGAATGTCTCATAAATAAAACGGCAATGCTTATTCTTAGCAGACCAGCTGTCAAATGTGCAAATTGTATGTAGTGTTAATAAGAAAACCCCTCTCTAACTCAGTGTGTGTGTGTGTTAACATGCTGCTTGCTTTCAGTCCGCTGCCTTTGTTGCTAATTACCACTTCTGTTCTCCAATCTAATCTGATTAGAATTCAGTTTTCTGTCCGCTCCCTTTCTTCTCTTTGTCACTCTCTACTTGTTCATCCCCTGTAGAGGAGACAGTCAGAAGGCATGGCTGCTGATTTATCCTTCAAGCCATGCTCGTTTATGTGAATGCAAGAAAAGCCTGACATCCGTACACTTCATCATGGATTCACATCCCATACAGCTGGCCATGCATGCAAAGTCTGACTCGGTAATGAAGCAGAGGGCCGGAGTTGTGCTTTGTAAATGTCACGCTTTCTTCGTATCAGCACAATTTGCCCTTTTTTTATTCACGTATGCACACCTTCCTGTTGGGTTGTACAATGAGTGCAACAGTGCAGCCAGTATTTTTCATTTTCTATGAATCCATCTCTCCATCCATCTCCAATTAAATATCTTCTGTCTCATTCTTCTTATCCTTGAAATCCCATTTCTTCATGAGCTCTCTAGCTCGCTCTCAAACCACATTTGCACTACTCATCCTACATCACTCAGTCAAAAATAACCTACATCGTTTCTGAAGGCAACCGCAGGGACCAGCTTGTTTGAGAGAAAAACACTAGAAAAGGAAGAAAAAAGGCAAAACAGTTGCCATCAGCATCCTGTCTCTAATGGATTCTGAAATGGAGGGAGGGAACATTCTCACTGACAATGAGTCTGTTTCGAATCTCGGATGAAAAGATGGCATTGTGATCACCTGCTGTGAGACTGTCTGTTTGCCATGGTGCACCGCTGTGACATCACCGTGTCAGTAGATGTGCAGGAACACTTTGTACCTTACATGCAGGGGGATTCACGGATTCACGGGATTCTGGTAATCTTATGATGCGTAAGAAACAGTTGATTTGCTGTGTATTTACACAAATAAATCATCAAACATTGCTTTTGCCATTCTTAGCTTTGGCTGTCAATGCCACCATGTCTAACTGGGAAACACATGGGTCAGACTATCAGAGAGATTAACCCTTGTATTGTGTTTGAAAGCTGTTACCGTTCATGGTGTTCGCGGGTCAATTTCGACCCATGTTTTATTTCAGTCCAAAACACACAAAAATAATGAATATCATCCAATATTGTTTTAACTACATCATAACTAACTTATTATGCATTAATAACCGTACAATCCTGTTGTGATTGTATTCTATGGCCCCAAAACACATTACACCACATATTGCACACGTGCATGTGTGAGTGTTCAAGTGTTAGTGTATATATTCTTTGAGAAAGGTGGAGTTCCCGTGGGGGGAGGGGGGGCAGAGGGAGGGGAGACCAGGTGCATGTTGAGAACAATTATTGTTACAGTGGATGAAGGGGGAGGGGGAGGGGTGTCTAAAGTCAAAGATGAATCTTGATTGGGCAACATTTGACCCAGAGCGACCCACAATAATTCTGGGTCTCCCCAGTTTATATAGCTGTTGTGGAGGATATCATGAAGCCTTGTTCCGATAAAAAAAACTAGAGCGTAGTTATTATATCATTTTAACTTGAAACGGGTCACGGGGGACCCGGACACAACATAAGGGTTAAAACATACCAAAAAAAGGATGGCATCAAACTCAAATAAGTGCATCTTGCAATGTTGCAATAATTATTGCTTATCCCGTTGAAACAGAACAAATGGTGGATAAGTTGAAAAAGGAAGTGATGTTTGGTTTATGGTTTTGTCTGGTTGCCTTAGCCACAATTTGTCCTTTCATGCATCACCCGCTAAGCGACCAGCACAACAGCTTTTTGGATTTACAAAGTCTCTTTTAAACACAAGTCCTTGATAATAATAATTATAATAATAATAATTTCAATTTGTATAGCGCCTTTCACGAAACCCAAGGACGCTTTACAATGGGAAACAAAACAAAACGACAAAGTAATAATAATCATACAGATTGTTGATTCAGGAAATATCCTCAGAACAATGGTACATGTTGTTAAATGACCTTCTGTGTTCTTCAGAGATAGTGGGTGTTTCTCAATTGCGAGGATGCTGGCTTGGTAGTCATGTACTTCCAAGTCACTTCCTTCAGAAACGAAGCAAGTATGCTTCCAAGCCAGGGCTTCGGAAAACGAAGAAGAATGGAACAGGCTAACAAGTGTGCCACTCTCTCTAACGGTTACAACATAAACTGCACTGAAAATAAATACCTCACGATGTCTATCTAATTATGAACTTGCTTTACTTTCACGGAACACATGTTTGGTGATAACAAACAAAGTAACAAAGTAACATATTTACCAACACGTGTTCTACGCCACTACATACTTACATTTAAATGTGTGCTGCGTCGGTTCAGCCATTCTCCGCAAGGGTTTTTGAAATTGGTCCGTGCGCAAAGCATTGTGGGGATTTTAAGGACGGCAAGTCTACCCATGTGCAGCCTCGAAATGTCCCCCAAACCAAGGACGCGGCCTCGGTGGAATTCCAAGTATGCTGGAGATTGGAACAGTCCTTCGGCAGCACTCGATGACGTAGCATCCTTGAAATATTGGCTTGGAAGCCAGTATCCTCGAGATTGAGAAACGGCCAGTTTATTTTGTTTTCTTGATTTAATTCTACTGGAAAATCATCAAATGCATTGGTAATACATCAGAGGTACAAACCTGGAGCCAAGCTAACATTGGAATGTGCTCGGCACAATGTGACTAACATTCTAAAAGCTAGTAAATAGATTAAGTCAATAATAAATCACAGTAACAAATGATTCCAGTTGTTATAATATATAATAATCCTTTACAATATGTCAGGTTTTGCTTTTCTTTCTAAGTTGGCATAACAAATGTATACTAAATCAATTAGTATTGCTACTTGTAGATAGATACATTGTTCAAGTTTAAAAAACACACAAATGCTTGCGATATAGGCAATGTCCAGGAACAAACTCAACCCTCAAGGACCCTTTCCCAGCGTGAGAACGGTCCCTATGACTTACATCTCTATGTTTTTGTTTGCTTGAGAAAACACCTATATTTGGATTTCCTGGCTAAAGTCTACTGATAGCAAACCACAAGATGTTCAGGAACAGAAGGAGATGAAGTCCGGATAATTGGTAATCTGTTTAATGCCCAATTGTGTAACTATAGCAGCCGCTGACATACAGCTGTACTCTGTTGGAAGCAGTGTGTGTTCCAAGTCTATCTACTGCTGCTGACCCACAGTAATCATACAGCTCTGTCACACACGCAGAAGGAGGCTTTTATCTGATTGTCTCATCGACAAGTCTCTCAGATTTGAGATATGAAACGTCCAATATCTGCTGTTTCCGATGAAAACCCTGCTGATACAACTAATTTCACCTTCTGAATGATGAAGACGCAGCCCACATGCCAGTGGGGATCTCAGAGACGTTTGTTACCTGCAGGGAGCCAATCAGAAGGCTGCATCAGTGTTCCATCGCTCTACCTCCACTCAGAGTGAACAGATTCGCAGGAAGTTCACACCAGAGTAATTATGCCCGCTTTGTGTGCATTCATTCCCCGGGCGCCGTTCATAATGGCAGCCCACTGCTCCCAACACTATACATAGTACCTGTACTACGTAACGACAATAAGTTGAATCTTCTTCAATTCAGCATGTCCATATGCTATTTGTGTCGAAACACGCATCTGCCCTGCTTCAGCCCTTAGCTCTTTACCCGCGGCTTCCAGTGGAGTTCCTGCCAAAACCAGCGCAGAAGAGAGGTGAGAAAGAGCTAGAATACAGAAGCAGTCGCGGCTGTCTGCATGGTGGAGGTAATCAAACAGAAATGACAAGATGAATGGAGGTCACACCTGCCGAATAAGCCTGCAATGTAAACTTTATCTCTGCCGATGCAGTGATCATTTGAAGTGAGGCAAGCAAATCAGCAGAATTCATTGAGTTTTACCTTTTATCTTGTGAAACCCTGGTGGATTCATCCCTTTGTCTTCTTTTACTTGTACAGAGCTCCTTTTATATACTACTATGGTTTTGCGTCACGTTTTGCTGAAGTGTACTGTTTCAGTCGCTTCTGTCGTTGACCTAAAGCTGAAGTGTAGCGTGTATTTCTCTAGAAACACTTTTACAGTAGCTCCACTAACAGAAACAACACTTGTGGCAACATATTGTCATAGTGCTATCGCTATGGTACAACATTGAAGCTTTAGGAGTGGATCTTGGTGGTTGGGCTAGGCTGTTACCCTCAATTTATAAACTTCAAAGATGGTCAGGTTAGACATTTGACCTCAAATCACTAAAGTGAACATAGGTTTTTGGGCAGCAAGTTTCACAAACATTTTTGCAAGTCTAGGATTACCAAGTTTATCAAGACATGACCGATGTCTCTGTCCGGTCTCAAACATCCTGTGGGGGCACTGTGACTGTGCCCAGGAATTATATATGAGCTTGAAATAGCTGGCATGTAAGCCATGAGCTGCCTCCTTAAACAACATCTGACTTTGATCTTGGAGCATTCATTAAGCAACTACTTGTTTTTAAGTTCTACCAACAAAGTAGAATAAATATTGGCTATTAAGCTGCTAAATGCTCCACTATGTTAGCTAGCTATAGTAGCTCAATTGTCTACTCTGGTCCTTTCACTATGAAGTACATAGATTATAGATTAAACACAGTCATTTGTTTCTGGGTAAGCTTGCATTAATATAACCATGTTAATCATCCTTAAACTGTCGCCATTTTAGAAAACAGATGAAATATAGGCTTTTACGAGGCAGATATTTGTGGGCTGTTACTGGAACGAGTTGTACATGAAATGCATTGTTCAGTGTGTCATAACTTCCAATCTAACTGGGCATTGGATTTTCCCTCAAAGATTGTTAGAAAACGACACACCTGCTTTGAACAATAAGAGCCAACCATAGCGTAGCCATGAGGAGTGGAGCAGTGCGCAGTATAACAACTACGATTCCGCAAAAGAAATGTGTTCATCGAGGGGTCATTCCAAACATCTTAACTCGCTCTTGGCTCAGAAGAGTAATCTGACAACGGCTTGACCAAACATTTATTGTGGCATTGATGTGGCTAATCGTTAGTACCCTTGCGTCGATTAAATCCATCTAGGATTGCCATGAGTAGAATATACAGTATAGTTGATACTGCATGTTCTTTTTTGGATACAAGGAAGAAGCCCTACTAAGATAAAGTCAAAACAAGAGTAATGTATTGCGTAGCAGAATATTAATGAACAGGGCTGAGGAAAGTGAAGAATAGAAGAAAATAGTGCTGTCATACTTGTCATTCAGAATGGTTTACTCCTTTAGCATGTGCTCCCTGGTGTATGTAAATGGAAAGTGTTGCAGTAACTGCTGATATGACATTGTTTTGACATTGCATTTTTCCAGGTGACATCTCCTCCAAACCCCGGAGGCGAGAGATTTATGCCTGCAGTGACTGTAGAGAGGACAATGATGGCTCCACGCTGTTGTTTTATGACTCCGAGACCCTGAATATCCCACACCTCTTTATGTCACTCCTCCAAATCAGACGACACCTCTCCTCAGAGTTTCACTCATCATCACTTCCTGGGACCAAGTGCAGCGATGTGTCAGCACATGTCTTATGTATAAACAAAGGTCTATAGCCAACATGCATACAATTCTAACGCACAAAACAGCACATTTGGCGCTGCACACACACTCCGAGCACCATGTGACAGAAGTGACTGAAACCACTCTCTCATCTGTTCCCGCTGACATGCTTTTGACTCAATTTCTACATGCGGATAGTTTCCTCATTAAGTTTGATTTTGTCACTTCAAACCCAGGAAGATGAATCGTTCCATCTGCCACACGTTCATATCTCACCACGCCATCATTTTCACGCGCAAAACAACACAAATCTTCTGCTGCTCAATCTCCACGTTGTCAATCTGAGCTCCGCCCTCTCGGTCCCATATGCCGCGCGCTGATCTCCACCAAAAAAAGATACACCTGAGGGATTGTAGCAGACTCAGCAGACATGAGTGAGCAAGAGTGACGCTCCCTCAAGCTGTCTGCCATCCATCAGTGGCTGCGTGCCCCCCCCCCCCTCCGCTTGATGTTCTCCCTGCAGCTGATGAGCAGCGATGGCAGGAAGCGTGAAATGCAGTAGACTCCATCGTCACTCGGCAGACAGCGATCTGTCTCCCTGACAGACACACCATGAAGACTCCAGGATGGTGCGAAGATATTGGGGAAAGGGAGGGAGGTGTGCAGAGGTGAGATGTGATGTACAGTGTCAAGTAACTAAGTAGATTTACTCAAGTACTGAAAGAAACTGAATAATGTAAGCACAGTTTTGAAGTACTTGAGTTTTTCCATTTTCTGCTACTTTGTACTTCTACTCCACTACCATTCAGAGGTAAATCGTGTACTTTTACTCCACTACATTGATTTAATATCTTACTTTGCAGATTTGCAGATTAATGATATAAAACATTATCAACACCTAAATCAGACTTTAGTTACACCTGGAGTAAATTAATAAATAATCATTTCAAAGTGACAGAGACACATTGGATTAATTTATGGATTAACTTTCAGCAGCGTTTTTATCGTTGTAATGCCATTGAACACAACTTTTGATCAGAACCCAGTAAGACTTATTTTCCGATTTGGTCCCGTAAAGCTTAATTTTGTTGTTGTTGTTTGTTGTCATTGTTCTGATCGCTCAGTAATGATACTTATATGTCTGGAATCTGTGGAATCTCAGTTTGCTAATCGATATTATGTTTGTGCAGATACGATAAGTAATAAGGGTATTTTAACATGAGTTCTGTGCTAAGTGTGTTAGCATTTTTTCGCTCAGGGCTAATTCAGAGCCTTTGTTATTACCCTTATGTTTAGTTTTGCAAAACATTTTTTATATTGTCTGATAGCTGAGTTTCTTCCCGTTAAGTGGATATGACACATTCATAGTTTATTAAATGTTAAGAAGCAGTGGCGAGCCATGACTTTATACCTAGGCCCTCTGACCCCCACCCCTTCCCTCGAAAAAAAAAGAGTTATTACGTTACACAGCGTATACTTCAGCGGAAAATCAAAACAACGGCCCGGGTGCAAAACGCAACAATGAAAGCGACCCTCTACCACACAAAACAACACCTGTAAATAACCCTATTTGTGTTCTTTGAAATTGAAAAGGATATTGCATTGTGTTTGTTACTTTCGTTGCAGTTGTATGTCTTAAGTGTAATTTGGCATGCTTTTATTTTGAAGGCGAGTTTACGCTGTTGACAGGAAGTTGTTGTTGCTATGGAAACAAGAACAGTTTCACAGCGGGCGGAACTTGTCATAAAGTCCGCGATAATAAAACCCACCCATTTAGAGGGAAGATATGATTGGTCAATTGTACTGTCATTTGACATTACTCTCTCGTTCAGCTGCCCTCTGTGAATTCATAGCTGGACCACCAATCAGCTCCTGTCTTCACAGTAACTCGCAGAGACGGCTCGAGGAACTTCTTTCATTTAACGCTTCACATTCAAACAGAAACTGAATAGGCAGATTCGAAGGATTTATTTCCATGGAAATGTTATTTTAAATACAATTAAATCAAGTTATTTTGGTAAAACTAATGAAAAATATAACTAAAAAACATATTTAAAAAAAATACATTAAAACCTTTTTTTTGTAGAATATCTTAGGCCTTCAGAGAGGGCCTAGAGGGCCCTGACGGCTCGCCACTGCTCAGACGCTGTTTCTTGCAAGATGTTGCGTGGGGTTTAACTTTGGAATGAGCTCCAAACACCTTTTGTGACAACATAACCCTGTTAGTGGAGAGCTGTGATGAAGGCTGTTTTAGAATAATATGCCTACATTTGAATGAATTTCCTAATTTATAATTACCTTATGAGGTAATATATTTTTACTCTAGTGAGCGGCCGAGCCCTTCTGTGAATGGCCCTCAGTGGAAAAATGCCTGGACACCCCTGCCTTAAAGTAAAGCAAGTCACGATTGTTTCGTACTGAGTATCTGTAATGTGATATCTGCTGTTACCAACAGTAAAACGTTACATTACTGCGTTACAGACGAATATAATCTGATTACAGATATGTGTAACTTTGTGGCGCAACACTCAATATCCTCCTCTCAGAGTTTCCTTTTTATACAGGGCAATACTCCTGTTAAATGCCATCCATTACTGACCCCCTTTTTCATTCATTTAGCCTGCGAGATCCCTCCTGCCTCTCTCCATCTGTTCCATGTGTGACAATGCATCCTCCATAAGTCTTTATGGGTTGATGGAAATGTCATAAGGGCATTGAGACAGCCATACATCACCCCATTCAATCCCTCCTTCTGCTGAGCTTTCATTTTCCTTTCGCTCTCTCCTTCACTTACAATGCAGAGCCGGATCACTGTCTGCTCACAATCATCACATTACCCCACCGCATATAACAAACCCCCCCACTCCGGCCCCATTAATGCTTACATCTTCAGATATGAAACTGCAATAATCTATGCTTCGCCACAAAAGCACAGCTGCTCGGGGTCTGCGTGTAAGTGAAGGATTTGCACTCTGACGCAGCAACACTTCTTCCTCAGATCCACATGCCCTGAGGAGATCCAGGCTGCCGTAGGTGTATCAGTGCAGTGCACAGCAGCTGGAGGGATTTACAGGAGATGCTTATTCTGGAGCGATTTTGATAAGCAGCGAAGAATAAGCCATTTTCCCATTCCCTGTAACTGCATCGTAGTCACCTTGGAGACTGTGAAGGTGTGCGTGTAATAGGAAAAGGAACAGTGTCAGGTGATGAAATGAGCAGTGAGCACCTGCTGGGTCCCTGTTCTCCACCTTGTCCCCTTATCACATTACAGCGTGGATAGATGGTGCCCACAGCCCAGAGGTAAGGGATTAATTTGTTTAAAGCTCTGAAGACTGCACTGACTGACCTTGGCTTGGCAGAGGGAGAAATAAGATAAATCATATTTGTTAGCGTTCCTGCCCTGCCTGGAGGGAGCGTGGAAAGATTAAAGAGAAGAGGGAGGCCATATCGCTCCTTTCAGAAACTAAGTAGTAATACCGCCACTGCTGTTTCAAACAATACGTCTGTTTGCATAACTGGGATGATAACCTCATGATTTTCCCGTGAACAAAGCCCTGCCAGATCCAGAGCTTTCTTGCCTGCTATTTCATGTGTTTCCTAAACATGACAACATCACCTTCATGAGGATTACATTCACATTTTACACCTTTATCTATCTCCACTGGGAGGGGAGAGAACAGGGTTGAACGTCCAGACTTCCACTTTCAGGGCCTGGCTTGTTGGGGAGAGGACATTTGGCAGGGGAAGAAAATAGGCTTTTTGTTTTTTCTTGTCCTGATGTAGATCATATTGCTAATTTAAATAATATTGCACCCATTTAATTTCTTTTTTTCTTTTTTGAGAGCAGGCTTTTTGCAGTTGTTCACCCAAGGTTCTCACATGTAAGGTATTTTAAGATTGTGTGTTTGGTTTTGAGAAGGTTGTCACCACATTATATGAATTCTCTAGGCTATATCTCAACACGTCATCCTCACTGGAAGGAGTACAGGTGTAAAAAACCTAAGACAACCTATACATGCAAGTCTACTTTACTCAGAATGATGCGGCCATTATTCTTTTTAGATTTTTAAGACTTAGGAGGGAGGGATGGATGGATGGAGGGATGGAGGGAAGGAAGGATGGAGGGAGGGATGGATGGAAGGAGGGAGGGATGGATGGATGGATGGAAGGATGGATGGGTGGGTGGGTGGATGGATGGATGGATGGATGGAGGGAGGGAGGGATGGATGGATGGAGGGATGGAGGGAAGGAAGGATGGAGGGATGGATGGATGGAAGGAGTGATGGATGGATGGGTGGGTGGATGGATGGAGGGATGGATGGATGGATGGATGGATAGATGGATGGAGGGAGGGAGGGGCACTTTTCCCACCGGAGAGGACGCTGGCGTTGACTGTTCGCCGCTTCTCCGCCTCTGTTTGGATAAAAGCGTCAGCTAAATGCAATGTAATGTAATGTTACCCTCTATCACCCTCAGCTATCATTCGTTCTCGCAACACTTTCGAATTGGACTACTGCCCTGCATTGCACATCTTTACTGCACTGCACATTGTTTTTAATTTTAACTTATTTTAGACTTCTGCCTCCGTTGCTGGCTGCCGTTGCCGGCTGCCCTCACTCAGCCATCAAAGTGCCAGGTGGCTATTGCTATCTGCTACATCGCCTACTTGTCTGTCTCCGTCCCACGCATCAACCGTGGACTCTCTTTGCCTCCTGCCTTCATCTCTGGGGTACATCTGTCCCGTCCCGCTGTTCACATCCTCCTTGCCATGTCGTGGATCTTCCTCGTCTCCACAACAATCCTCCACCTTTGTGCACGTAGCCCGCTAGCCGCTATCGCTGCTAACACATTGCTCCCAGCATTCCCGCCTGTCCTCGTGCTGAAATACTCCATCTCACAGCTTCTGTCATTCACCAACTCTCCACCCCGTCTTCCATCTCAGTCATCAGACATCTTGGACTCCTTCGTCGACCCCGCTACATTCACCGAAGCACCCGCCGCAGTTTTGTTTACTTTCAGCACGGACAATCCATAGCATCCATCTGCTCTACCCAACGCACTGTTGCACACCTGACGCGCCATCATTACGCAACTCCTACTGCTCCACTCTCCCCCGCTGACCTACACTCCCAGCTGCATGAAATACCTGGAGCGGATCCCACTCCACTCCACCTCCCAACACATATAACAAGCCATTATATATCAAGCCCCCCTCCTCTGCCCCCCCTCTCGTGCCCACCCCCGCGCTGCTAACCTGGCCAACCTCATACCTCTCCAGCCTGCCACCACCCCTCCAACCCCCCACTTGACCAATTTTGCCCTCCTCAATGTCCGGTCACTTAACAATAAAACCCACATCCTCCACAAAATAATTCTGTACAAATCCATCAACTTCCTTCTGCTCACTGAAACCTGGCAACAACCCAATGACTTCTTCTCCCTCAACCAAACATCCCCCCCTGGTTTTAATTACATCACTAACCCGCCCCTCATGCTGTGGTGGTGGGCTGGCTGTCATCTACAACCACAACATGCAGACTACAGAACTCACCCTCCCCTCAGTACCATCCTTCGAATTCCTCGCCTTCAAAGCCCCTCCCTCACTGACAGTTATCCTCATTTACGCCCCCCCAAACCACACCCCTCCTTCCTCTCTGATCTCACCGAACTCCTCGCCATTGCTTCATCCCTCTCCCCACGTCTGTTACTCCTCGGCGACCTCAACATCCACATGGACTCCCCCACCTGCAAACTCGCTTCTGAATTCTCCTCCCTTCTGGACAATTTCTCATTTACCCAATATGTCACCTTCCCCACCCATGATAAAGGACACATCCTTGACCTTGTCTGCTCCACCAACCTCCCAGTACTCGACCTCCACCCCTGCCCCTTTCCCCTCTCTGACCACAAACTCATACAGTCCACCATCGCCTCCCCCGTCCAGGAACATCACCTTCCGTAATTTATGCTCTGTTGATCCCCAGCACCTCTCCGACCTGCTATCCTCTACTCTCCCCCTGGACTCGAACCTCAGCTCACCCGATGAACAACTCAACCACCTTAATTCCACCCTACTCGCCTCCCTCAACAGCCTGGCCCCCCTCAAAAGGAAACATTTCACTTTTAAAACCTCCTCACCCTGGTTCACCCCTTCACTCTGTAAGCTGAAGCAAACCGGCCGCCAGCTTGAACGCCTAACCATGAAATCATCCCTCACAGTTCACCGTGAATCCTACAAACTCCATCTCACTACCTACAGAGACGCCCTCACTGCTGCAAAAACTGCTTACCTCTCCACCATCTTTACCGACCCCTCCCATAACCCCAGGACCCTCTTCTCCACCGTCAACAAGCTCCTCAAACCCCATGCTGACACCCTTCCTTCCTCCACTTCCACTTTATGGAGTTCATTCCTCCAGTTTTTCTCTGACAAAATCACTGTCATTAATCTCTCCCTATCCACTGCATCTGACACACATACATCTCCCCCAACATCCACCGCCACAATGTCTCCCCCCATCTCCCTGGACCTCCTGAGCCCTCCTCCCCACGGCCGCCTCTCCCAGTTCACTCTGGTTACCCCCCCTGAAATACTCAAACTGATCGGCTCCTCCAAACCCACAACCTGCTTCCTTGACCCTCTACCCACCCCTCTACTGAAGTCCTGCCTCCCCGTCCTCTGCCCCTACCTTGTCAACCTTTTCAACTCTTCCCTCTGCCTTCAAAACTGCTGCTGTCACTCCCATCCTCAAGAAACCCGGTCTGGATCCCTCCTCCCTCAGTAATTACCGTCCCATTGCCAACCTCCCCTTTCTCTCAAAAACAGTAGAACGCATCATCTCCAAACAACTCCACCGCCATCTCCAAACCAACCAGCTTTTTGAACCCCTTCAGTCTGGTTTTCATCCCCACCACAGCACAGAAACGGCCCTCATCAAAGTCCTCAATGACCTCCTCACCTCTGCTGACACCGGTTCCCTCAACATCCTCATCCTCCTCGACCTGAGTGCAGCCTTCGATACTGTGAGCCACTCCATCCTGCTTACCTGACTCCAGGATATCGGTATCGAAGGTACTGCACTCAGGTGGCTCCAGTCCTACCTCTCCGACAGATCCCACTTCATCTCCCTCAACAACCACTCCTCTGCCACAGCTTTGTTGTGGCAATTTAGCACAATTTAGAGAGGGATCAATAAAACACAAACACAGGTATAGTTGATCAATTATTATTTCGTTGTACAACAATCAATAATAACGAGGAAAACATTACCTCTGCTCTCAAGCAGTCCTGCAACAATGCTCCCAAGTAGTAGAACTTTACAGAAACATAGATAGGACTCTTGACAGGACGCACACACATTTCCTTACGTTAGCTAACACACAATATCACATGTTCTGTCTCTGAATGCTATACTTGTATGTTCCAGATATGGAAAGTTTACTTATCTCATGACATCCTTTAGGAGTGGTCAACTAACAAAGGTTAACTGTTTTTATAACCTGAGGCCTTCTCTGAACTTCCTCCAACCTCGATGTCAGCTCACTTAAAATGAATACATCTATTGATAATTTAGAACGACCATTGTCTCTCTAACTCTGTGTGACCCAACTCCGTCACCAGGGTTGGGTTGTAACGGAATACATGTAACGCCGTTACGTAATCATAATACAAAAATCAAGTAACTGTATTCAGCTCGCGTTACATTTGAAAAACGAGTAATCTGATTACAGTTACTTTCGTAAACCTGAAGTGTATACATTTTGGATTACTTATTGGAATTATTGGTGGAAAGATTTCCTCAACATTTAATATTCAAGTAGTAACAGCCGAATCATCACAGCCCACAAAACCTATTACCGCCGCAGATGGACCAAAATAGCGTTTGAAAAAAAAATCGCGGGTCCGCTAGCTCAGTGAAACAATAACAACGAAACATGGAGGAACAAAAGTCTGCGTTTAAATCGCGTGTGTGTGTATATATAGGTGTGTGTGGTTAAAACACATCAGCCTGCGGTCGCCCTTTAGTCTTTAGCCTTACTAATTATTATTTCTGAAGGTAAACACAGTGAAGGCGGTGCGTGAAAGGCGGTGCGTGAGTGAAAGGCGGTGCGTGAAAGGCACTGCGCGGCGCGCTCGTCTTCTCAGAGGCTGAGTTAACCCTCCCGCTGCCTCCTGGCGCTGCAGAGATTTCATGAAGTGAAGGCGGTTTTCCTTCTAAAAAACAGCTGTGGGCAGCAGATACTGTGAGTGTCACGGACATGAATTCATAGATCAAGGCAGACTGGTGCACACACTCTCCTGTTTTGCCAATCCGGTGCTTAAAATATAGCTCTACACCCCTGGCCGAAATGTCCTTAAAATGAAGTCCAAGTTCGACATTTTAATTCATGTCCTGCCAACACTGGCAGGACAGAAGGCGACACCACGCCCGTTCTAAGCCGTGTCCCTCACTCTCCTCACATCCCAAGCTGCATCCCCAACAAGTGTATTATGTTGTTACATCGTTTCAGATGTTATGTTTCAGTTGTGCTCTTGATAAGCCATTAAAACAGTAAAAACACGTTCAGTTTCCTTTTGCTTTTTTGTGTCTCCTGTTCACCAAAACATACCCATCTGTGATGGAAAAATAAAGTAATCCAAAAGTAATCTAAAAGTAATCTGATTACGTTACTTTTTTAAGACACGTAACTGTAACTGTATTCGGATTACTTTCAGAGCCATGTAATCAGTAATCAGTAACTGATTACATTTACAAAGTACTGTAACCCTCCCAACCCTGTCCGTAACACACATCATATGGAATACCATGTGACATTAAATGAATATACCAGAAATACGCTGTATTAAACTTTCTGCTATAACACTCCATCCTTTTATTAATTAATGTCACATAATCGAAAACAATAATAATTATTACTAGTAACCTACTAAGTTCCGCCCTCAAAAGCCCAAAATAACTTTCTGAAAAACATTTATCAATGGGTAATCATTGTACTCAAGGCAGAAGTCACAGGTCACCTGTACTATACCTGCTCACAAATAGCCAAAAAACCACCCTTTTGATTATACATAAAAGCGGAAGAAAAGACTATTGCGCTAATCTACTTTTACTAAAAATGGGACATCGTTTTAGGAATATATATATATAAAAAACCTCTCTATAATTAAGAGGGGAAAAAATGTACTTTGTCCATTCAAATGTAACACATGAATACATAAAAACACACATATATTAGTGATAACATGTTCTCATTCATAACACTCCGTTCGATGTCTCACTATGGGATGCGCCTCATCGCGGAGCAAACAGAAGCATCAATCTCATTACGCCAATCCTGATTGGCTGGTGATCTTGACGTCAACGTCAGGGGAAATCACCCCCTATAAGTAGCCTGCGCCACGACGCATGCGTCATTCAAACACCTCTTCTCGCTTCAGAGCACATCTCTAATAGTAGCCGGGCTAGCTTAACAGTCCACAGACTGAACCAAAGCTAATTTCGGTCGACGGGCGTTAGCCGGCTACCCTATTCTGCCTTGCAGAAGAGTATGGTACTAACACACCAGTCAGTATTATAGTCAACCTCGCCGTTCTTCCTCTGGAATTAAGGTAAGATTTTGACTTTCAAGTTAGCAACACACCGTTGCTAGCTTGTGTTTTTCCCTCACTGCCAACACCACGGTAGCGAGGACGTTTTTTCTTTTCTCTTCTCATGGAGGAGAAAAGGATTAAAAGAATATTACCACACCAGGTAATATTCTTTGAGAAAAAAGACCCACACTGCCCTTTTTTTCTCCGGATTAAAGACAGATTGGTAACACTTTTTTCTCGACGTACCTGTTAAGAGCGGGTCCTCTCCACGCCTCGCGGCGAACGAGATGGACGCCTCTCTCCCTCACACCAGAGGAGTCAGGGACTCGGAGGCTTGACTCGGAGGCTTGACTCTGCGGCTGCGGGTTGAAGATATCAAGCACAGACTCACACCAGGTCTGCTCGTCCTGCCTCGGGCTGGAACACGCCCAGGAGGCTATTGACAACCCCGGCTCGTGCGGGCATTGTGCCCGCCTCACCATGAAGAGCCTCCGCCGACGGTTAGCACGACAAGCTAGCCTGTCAGGACAGGATCCCCTCATGTCCATTGATTGGCCGGCTGGCAATCAAGACGCGGGGGCGTCCGCCGAAGAGACTGAGTCCCTCACCATTACGGTCTGGGGCTCATCAAGAGCGGCAGCCACGGAATTCCCGCGCCATATCAGGCCGGGTCCCGGTGGCGGCAAAAGACGCGGGAACGGGGCCCCACGCTATACCAAGCTGGGGCTCCCGGCTGGACCTCACCATGGTTTCACCCGCGGAGGATGTCCTAGAATTGGATTACATGGAGGACGAAGAGGATGCCTCTGAGTTCCTCCTGTCTGACTCGGATGAACAGTCCTCTGCCCAAGCTGCCTCGAACTCTGCTCGGTTTAAAACACCGAAGACGCAGAGGTCGCAGCCCACCCCGAGTCCCCAGCCCAGGCTGGAGACAAGGGCAAGTTGGCCGAGAAAATCTCCGGTTCCGGCTGCAGCTCAGGCTCAACCAACCCAGAATTTCGGCCAGCAGTCGAGGAGGAAGAAGAAGCGAGCGGCGTGAAAGCCCCTCCTTCTCCCCTCCGTGAATGTGTTCCCGCCGCCTCGAGAGATGCCTAAACACCATCCTCAAGTCTGCACAAACACATGTCACACATTGGTTGATCATTCTGTCATAAAACATTTGCCGCTGACGCATCCAGGCTTCAGGCCGAGGGCGCAGCTCAAAAAAAAAAATGAAAAGAAAATCAATAAGCAGCCCGCCAATTTTCTCCCCTTTTGAGAGCAGCTACGGCATCTCTCAAAAGGCGGATTATTGACGGGTCTGTGAAGGCACCACCGCCACGCGCAGTGCCGGCTGGAGCTGTAAAGGCACCACCGTCACACGCATGCGCAGTGCCGGCTGGAGCCGTAAGCGTGACATCTCAGCTGGCTCTAGGAGCATACAGCAGGAGATACTCACAACACCCAAGCTGCCTCGAACTCTGCTCGGTTTAAAACACCGAAGACGCAGAGGTCGCAGCCCACCCCGAGTCCCCAGCCCAGGCTGGAGACAAGGGCAAGTTGGCCGAGAAAATCTCCGGTTCCGGCTGCAGCTCAGGCTCAGCCAACCCAGAATTTCGGCCAGCAGTCGAGGAAGAAGAAGCGAGCGGCGTGACAGCCCCTCCTTCTCCCCTCCGTGAATGTGTTCCCGCCGCCTCGAGAGATGCCTAAACGCCATCCTCAAGTCCGCACAAACACATGTCACACGTTGATTGATTCCTCTGTCATAAAACATTTGCCGCTGACGCATCCAGGCTTCAGGCCGAGGGCGCAGCTCAAAAAAATGAAAAGAAAATCAATAAAACCAATAAGCAGCCCGCCAATTTTCGCATGCGCAGTGCCGGCTAGAGCTGTAAGGTTACCACCGGCACGCGCAGGCGCAGTGCCGGCTGGAGCTGTGAAGGCACCACCGTCACACGCATGCGCAGTGCCGGCTGGAGCTGAAAGGGCACCTCCGTCACGCGCATGCGCAGTGCCGGCCGGAGCCGTAAGCGTGACATCTCAGCTGGCTCTAAGGAGCATACAGCAGGAGATACTCACGACATCTGCCTGGGCTTCTCAAAACAGTTATACTTTATCTGTTTTCACAAACCCAGAGAGAGTCAACCCACATTCTGGAGAGAGAGGTTCTCTTTTGGTTATTATGTAATGCGTAGTGGCACTACACCCGACTTTTCTAGTGCGGGACGCGCCTACGGGTGCTGTCCTTTCACGGAAGGTGGTCACCACGGACGCAGGTCAGACAGGCTGATAGGGTATTTACGAGGGACGCCCGGTGAGAGGTCCCTAGAGCAGAGACCTCCAGCGGGCACACGTAAATTACCCGGAGCTTTTAGAGGTGTTCCCCACCCTAAAACGCTTCCTGCCTTCTCTCAGAGGACTTCATGTCCCTGTGAGGATAGACAACACGATATCGTGTATGAACTGCCAGGGGAGGTTGCGTTGTCTCCAGTCACACACACTGGCACACAAACTGATCCCTTGGAGGGGCAGACGTCTCCTCTCTCTGAGAGCGACACAGGTACCGGGAGTGATGCACCTCGGGACAGAACTACTGTCCAGAGGTGCACCACTCTATGCAGACTGGACTCCTCATCCAAGGATCGGGAGTCCGCTGTGGGTGCGTTACGGCGGAGCCGCGTTAAGTCTGTTCGCAAAAGGAGAAAATGCTCAATGACAGCTGTTCTCTTTAATGCACGATTTAAACGCACTGTTAGGCGGGGACGCACTCGTACACGATTGACCTCCGGGTCCTCTGTACGCGTTCCCACCCCTGGTTCTGTTACCCCCAACGCTGGCCAGAGTGAAGGAGCAATGCCACACACTTACTCTGATGTTTCCGCCCTAGCCCGTAATGTACGGGCTGGCGGAGATATATCAGCTGTTGTGCGGGCAGCCATAGCAGCCCCCACCACGCAGGGACAGATTGTCTCATGCGGGGGAGGCGATCCTTTACCCACGCCCAGAGCGCGGGGCACTATGGGCCTGACCCGTGAGTGGTACAATCTGAATACAGTGGGACTCCCTCAGAAGGTGATAAACACTATTCAGAGTGCGAGAGCTTCCTCCACCAGGTCTCTGTACGACTGTAAGTGGAGGGTGTTTGAGGAGTGGTGCCTTCAAGAAGGACACATCTCTTTTCAATGTCCTGTCGGGGTGATTTTATCATTCCTACAGGACTTGATCGATAAACACAGAGCTTTCTCCACGATCAAGGTGTACCTGGCTGCTATTGCTGCATGCCATGTGGGCTTTGAGGGAAAGACGGCTAGCCAACATCCTTTGGTTTGCCGTTTTATGTAGGGAACTCGCAGGCTCCTCCCTGTCTCCAGGTCGCTGGTGCCCTTATGGGACCTGGCAGTGGTTTTAAATGGGCTCAGAATTACCCCATTTGAACCCCTGGAAGGAGCTGACATGAAACATCTGTCACTCAAGACAGTGCTGTTACTGGCCCTGGCATCCGCCAAGCGGGTCAGCGATATCCATGCACTGTCTGTACATCCCTCATGCACTCAGTTCGCCCCAGGGCAAACGAGAGTGTTGTTGAAGCCCAACCCTGCCTTTACACCAAAGGTGGTTGGTTCGTGTACCCCAATTGACATTGAGGCATTTCCTCCGCAGCTGGTTTCCTCCGGGGAGCAGCAGCAGGATCTGTTGTGTCCAGTCCGGGCTTTACACACATATATGGACAGATCAAAGGAGCTTCGTCTTAATGACCAACTCTTCGTGTCCTGGGCTAAACCTCACAAGGGTAAGCCTGTTACTAAGCAACGGCTCCCCCACTGGAACGTGGAGGCGATTGCTTTGGCCTATACGAGTCAGAATCTGCAAGCACCTTCGGGTCTGCGGGCTCACTCGACTCGGGGGCCTGGCTACATCCTGGGCTTTGTTCAAGGGTGTTTCCATCCAAGACATCTGTGCAGCGGCAAGCTGGTCTTCGCCGCTCACTTTTGTCCGCTTTTACAGGCTAGACGTCTCCGCTCCAAGCGTGGCCCGAGCAGTGCTGGGCACCTTGTTGAGTCGGGACTCCACCTGTTAAATTCTGGTTGATCGGTGATCTTCGAGATAAGCTCGTCTGGCAATACGGGAGCTACAATATCCCATAGTGAGACATCGAACGAAGTGTTATGAATGAGAACTATAGGTTACTTACGTAACCCCAGTACTCAGAGTAACATGAAGTGAGATGTCTCACCAGATGGCCCTCCTTGCTATGGTGAAGCGAGAAGAGGTGCTTATTTTTTAATGACGCATGCGTCGTGGCGCAGGCTACTTATAGGGGGTGATTTCCCCTGACGTTGACGTCAAGATCACCAGCCAATCAGGATTGGCGTAATGAGATTGATGCTTCTGTTTGCTCCGCGATGAGACGCATCCCATATTGTTCACAAATCTGAAACAATCTGTGATAGTGAGCACTTCTCCTTTGCCGAGATAATCCATCCCACCTCACGGGTGTGGTATATCAAGATGCTGATTAGACAGCATGATTATTGCACAGGTGTGCCTTAGGCTGGCCACAATAAAAGGCCACTCTGAAATGTTTCTAAAAAATGTATTATTATTATTATTAGGGAGGGATGGAGGGATGGATGCCTTATTCATCCCAAGTTGTGGAATTGTTTTGTTGCATTGTTAACAGTTATTGCAGCATGAATTAAACATGTGTACAGTAGAAAAGGCATATATCAAAAACATATAATATGAAGAATACATTTGAATACTCTTTAATAGACCGATCTATAACAGCAGCATGAATATATAATCATAGGGTGCTTTTTACAATCGAAAATGGTGCTGTTTATTCTATTACTTAAACCGACTACTTAAAGTCTTAGTAGTCGGTTGGACTCAGTTTTTTGGTCTATTTATTTTACTAATTCAATATTAGTACAATTAGACAATTTATGCAACCGTCAAACAAACAAAATGAGGTGAAGCGGGAGGGCAGTCTGCATATGTTATAACGAAAATAGCCTTCCTGTTAGTCATCCAGTTACTGGATAAATAAAATATTAAAAAGTGATAATAGACTTTGATTGAGTGCCTCATCCTTCTAAGGGATTCTGTGTGTTATACTTAAGAGAGAGTTCTGCAGCTTTGGATATATGCACACACTACTTATTGTTGGTTGATGGTCTTTACATGAGATAATCAGATAAATAAACATGTCAAGTGCAGATGCAGCTGAAATAATTCCATAAAATGAAACATCAGAAACCAATGGTAGTATGGGATGAATTACAGGGTTATTATATTTCTGAGAAAATATACAACTATTAACGTGCAATCACGCATGTATTATATAACAAAAGACACACACACACACACACACACACACACACACACACACACACACACACACACACACACACACACACACACACACACACACACACACACACACACACACACACACACACACACACACACACACACACACACACACACACACACACACACACACACACACACACACTAAAATCCCATCACTCTCCATGTATTAGTCACGTCACAGGCCGTGAGATGAGCAAGCTATTCAGAAGGTGTGGCTGTCAACATCAATAAGGGTCTTCCAGTGAGAGTGGCCATTAATACCAAAGTAGCCACTCCGCATGTTGTCAGATATGAATAATGGTTTGCATAACAAATCATTCCGCTGTCTGACAGATATCCCAGCGTCTGCAGGGCCGAGGCTCCGGTTGCAGCTCTCTGCTCCCATCAGCAGCCCAAGCCTGATCAAAGCTGAAGTTAAGGACGGCCAATTGGCAAAACAGATTTTTCAATGCGGATGACACCTTGTTCTGTGGCCACAGAGGAGATAATACAGGAAAAGGTTACACTCTGCGGTGACGGAATGAATCACCAACAGTCATAAACAGTTAGTGTCCCACAGCTGGGGAATAATGACGTTTTCTAATCATCCTCGGAGGTTGCTGCACCTCATCTCTCACTGATGACATCTTTGTGGCAAATGCAATTTGACCATAAAACAACAAACTATCTTCTGTCAGAGGGTTACTTTTCCTCATCACTCCTGCCACTAACAATGGAGGTTTATCTGCCCTCATAACCAATCGCACTCAGCACGTCAGGGTCAACAATGCCCTCTCAGAGCCCCGGGCCATCAGTACGGGAGCCCCCCAGGGTTGTGTGAGCTCCCCGGTCCTCTTCACACTGTACACAAATGATTGTACGAGAATCCACCTAGAGAATTATATCATCAAATTCTCAGATGATACAGCCCTCCTTGGCTTAATGCACACAGGCAGCAGTTCTTCGCATTATCACTCTGAAATGGAGAAGTTTGTGCAGTGGTGTGATTTTAACCATCAAGTGCTGAATGTGAAGAAGACTGAGGAGATGGTGTGGGACCCAAAAGCAGTGGGTGACCTTAGGCCGGTGGTTATCCACAATGAACACATAGCTCAGGTCAGCTCCTATAAATACCTTGGTGTTCATATAGATAGTACACTCAGCTGGAAGGTGCAATTCAATGCAAATGAATGACATGTTAAAGAAATATCAATAAGATGTGTTTAACACTAGAACCGCCAGGGGTCGCTGTATACCTAAAACCGCCAACGGGTAAAATGTACCCGCTATTAGAATGCATTGATTTTCAAGGTACCTTGTTCGGTACCACTTTACAATAAGACTACCCTTATAAAGGGTTTACAAATAGTTTGTAATTCATTTATTAATTAGGTTGTGAACACTTTATAAATCATTAATAAGCTTTTATAAGACATGAGATAAACAGGGCAACTGTGACCGGTTGCTTGCCAAATAGTGAGCCCACATTTATCCATACTGCTAAGCCTTATATTGGCTACCTAGCTTACCTCGTCTTCTTCATCAGCCAGCTTCCTTGGTATCTGTTGTTCACTAAGTTGATGTTTCTTGGCATCTCTTATGACCATTAATGAATGAGTTACTAACATTTATAACTGCCAAAGGGGAGCCTTATTGTAAAGTGTGAAACACATCACCATCTATTGATGAGTCACTAACATTTATAACTACTGAAAGGGTGCGTTGTTTTTAAGTGTAATACACATGTCCATTTATGAATGAGTTATAACATTCACACTTACCTAATATTACATTACATTGCATTTAGCTGACGCTTTTATCCAAAGCGACTTACAATAAGTGCGTTCGACCAACAAGATACAAACTTGAAGAAAACAGAATCATATAAGTACATCAGCTTTCAAGTGCTACTCAACTGGTTTTAGATAAGCCAGTCCTTTATTCGTATATAAGTGCTTTGTTAGCAATAATACACATTTTTCACATGAAATGCAAAGTAAGATGCAACAGAACCAAGCAACACATTTTATTCACACATGAAGAAAATTAGGACTCGACATAATGACTGTTTAGTATGACTGATACACATATTTAAACATAAAAGCTTCTCTGACATAAATGAAAGACTTGGTAAGACCTAATGGTACTGAGACTGGAAAGGCTTTGTGTATATCCTTGAACAAGCGTCCAAGCAGTCCATCAGGGTCAGCAGAGCCAAGCCAAGATGACCATTCAAGAACCTTGAGGTATTCCTCCGACAAACTCTCTGTACGGTTTCCTCTCAGTCTACGGACATGTCCTTTGACGGTCGACCAAGGTCTTTCATTATGTTGGGTAGAACTGCCAGTCTAGGGGTTCACAAACCACCTGCTGTGGTTTATGGTGTAGTGCAGGGGTCGGCAACCCCTGGCACGCGAATGCCGACCGAGAGAGCCGATCGCATGATGTAAAATACATGACACTTTTCTCTGTGTGCGGCAAAACAAGCTCACCAAAATGGCTTCACCGGTCTGGCATTATTTTAGGTGTCCGAAAATGACAGTAAAATAGCGGTATGCAGCGTGTGTGAAGCAGAAATCCTGCAGCTCCGCCCGCTGAGACGGACCGGTGAACGGAGCAAAACACTCAAGAGTTAGACCTAACACACTTAGCTATTTTATCTACCTCTGGAACAAGCTAAACTAGTTATAAATATATGAATTCTTCACTGTCGGGTCACTCATTACTGGATCAGTGAGCTGCATGAGATACTGACAGGCTGTCAGGAGAGAGAGAGAGAGGGGGAGAGAGGAAAAGAGAGCGCTTCCGCTCATTTCTCCCGTGTTATTATCCAAAGTTAATGTAAACTTGAATAATGTACTTTATTTGAATGTAACACTTATGTTGGTTGTTGTTTGTGGAAGCGCCAGTGAATGAGCCCCATTAACTGAGCCCCATTAACTGAGTTTGAAACATCACTTCAAATGGAAGATCCCCATAGGCCCCGCCCACTCGATCGGATTGGCGATCGGAGCATCCCTGGCGCTGACAGGTCCACACTGCTTCGCCGCAGCGAGGCTGCACATAATTTATACTAATTATTGAGGTAGTATTTATTAACTGATTAAACCGTATTGATTGGAATGTCATCTGGCAGGTGCTGGTCTGGTCCTCGGCTCCGCCTGAAAAGATAGGGGAGTTAGCGAGAGCGCCGAAAGTATTTATGCTGGTGTAAGAATGACAGCGGTTGAGAATAGTCCGGGTGCAAATAATATGTTGAGGGTGTATAAATCATGACGTTAAGTTGCATTAATTGTACAAGTTACCACTGTGTAAAGTTGACTCCCCCATCCATCACTCCCCCATGTATGTTGCTGCTGATTGTGTGCACCTGGTGTCCTGTGTTGTCTCCTCCCCCCTCACCTGTGTCTTGTTGATTGATTCTGTGGGCATTTAGGCTGCGGCCACACGAGGACGAAAACGGTCGTTTGCGTTACTGTTTAGTGTCATATAGACCGTTCGGCCACACGAGGACGACCGAATACGGCACTAAACGACTGAGGAAACGATAACGGGTCCCAAGGTGGATAGAACGGCATACGCAACGCTCTGGGGGGTCCAACGGCTCCGTGTGTACACCCTATACGATAATTTTCTGATAATGATGAGGCAATAGCCCCGCCTCTTCCCACCTCTGCTGCTCACCCCCGCATCAAAGTAAACTGTACACTGAATTCAGATTATTTATCTTTCTCTCGATATGGACCTAAACGCGAGCGAAGTCTAATCTGACAGGACGGATAACTATTGCGTGTGGACGGAAGCTTTTTTGCGTTTGCGTTAATCCTATGCGTTTAGCTGTTTTCGTCCTCGTGTGGCCGCAGCCTTAGCCTCTGTGTTTCCTGTTTGTAATGTGGTGTGAGATCCTTGTGGCTGCAGGATGTGGTCAGGGAGAAACAGCAGGATTGAGGCTGTGAACTATGTGCACATGATTTTAATAAATACCCATACCGGGTTGTATTTAGGACGTTTTGCCTCTGCCTCCTTGCTTGGTCGGGCTGCTCAACGGTCAGTCTCACAGGCACTTCATATCAAAAAGGTTGCCGTCCCCTGGTGTAGTGGTTGTACCCCATGTTACTCAGCACTCTCCTGTATGCCCTCCATCACTAATGATGCTACTTCCTGACTTATCATGCAAAGGAGATGGTGGTCACACCAGATACTGACTGGTTTTCGGACCTCCCCAGACCCCCCCAATAAAGCAAAACTGCACGTTTCAGAGTGGCCTTTTATTGTGGCCAGCCAGGCACACCTGTGCAATAATCATGCTGTCTAATCAGCATCTTGATATGCCACACCTGTGAGGTGGGATGGATTATCTCGGCAAAGGAGAAGTGCTCACTATCACAGATTTTTTCAGATTTGTGAACAATATTTGAGAGAAATGGTTATTTAGTGTATATAGAAAATGTTTTAGATCTTTGAGTTCATCTCATGAAAAATGGGAGCAAAAACAAAAGTGTTGCATTTATATTTTTGTTCAGTGTATTTTTGTATTCTCTTGTACAAGAAAGCCCAGTCTATAACTGCCGAACACTGGGTACAGTACCTTCTCCCAGACTCAAATAAAATAGTTCACTTTATCAGCATTGGTACCAAGGCTTACTATTTATTTGATACCAATTTGCTAATACAATTAATAAAAACAACAAGGTTTGGGTTCATTCTTCAGATGACTGTGACGTTAACGTATAAACTCAATAATGAACTCCAGCTCAACCAACCATATTGTAATATCTAAGTATCATCTTGAAATATGACATTAATAATTGTAATATACACACATCTTATAGTGAGGTTGATTTCACATACACTACGCTGCTCTTCAACACTACTTTGACGTTAGCTTGTCTACATAATCGATCATAGCACATTTAAATGAACCTTATCAATGTATAAAGTTACATACCTAATAAAATATCTCTCTATTTTACCAACCTCAAACAGAAGCCGTTTGTTTTACAGCATTATCCAACTGAATGCTTAACATTTCTCCATTACGTTTTAACTTGGAGGCTACGATTAGCATTGTTAGCACAGATGTAGCTACCACTTGCTTGGTAATCTTTAACAGAGGGTGCTATATAACACACTTTCAGGAGAACTATGTAAAAAAAAAAAGTTACATACAATCAAGAAACAGCTGCGGGTAAAATGTACCCGTTGGCGGTTCTTGTGTTAACTTAAGTGTATTATGTAAGACAACAGAACAATGTGACCTTAGATAAGAAGAAACCATGATATTTGGAATCAAAAATGATGATTATATATACGAAAAGCTGCCTTTCATCAAGCATATTCAGGCATTAGCCTATACATCATTTTACTACAAACACAATATGCTCTTTTTATATTTGACTAACATTCAAATCCTGCTTGTTATCCCCAATATATAGAAATGTAACAGTTATCTGATTACGTCTTTGTTATGTAACTAAGGGAATACAGTTACTTTTTCTGTATCCTGATAACGTAATCCTGTTACATGTAACCCATTACTCCTCAAACCCCCATATGATAGCACGGAATACAGTTAGTGCTCTCTGTTGTCTATAGCCGCATTCACACCGCAGGACTTTCCCTGGTACTTTGGTTCTTTAGTTCCGTTAGTACCAATAATGTCGCGTTCACATCGCCGGGACTACTCAGTGCCGGGAACTCTTTTGGCCATTTTCAGTCCCTGCTAGAGAGGTGGTACGAACCTGGTGATAAAAGAGTGCCAATTTCCATTATATTTCTATTGGCTGGGCGAATTGCAAACCACGCCCCGTTAGACTCTGAATTTGTTTTGTTAGGCAGCCGTTTTTTTCCACGCTACAAAACCACATCCACACCTGAGCGAGTAGTTTTTTTGTACTTTAAAGCAGTTATGACCCACGTACTACAACACCGGAGCGGTGGAATGATGAGAAAGTGTCGGCGCTTCTGGCAATTTACTCCAAGGACGGGATGCAGCAACTTCTACAGAAAGCAGTTCCCAACTCCAAATGTTTTGAGCGATGTTCGCTACTTGAGCTGGGAATCGTGCACAGTGCACACGGATGCCGGGTAAAAATAAAGAAACTCAGGCAGGACTATACAAAAATTAAAGACCACAATAATAAGAGTGGTAACGATTTTCTATTGTTATTATATGTATATATATATTGCCACTGTTTTTTAATACTGACACCTAACTTGCACTAAGGCGTGTCTGCTGCTATATATATTGCCACTGTTACATTGTTTTGAAACTACTTACACTTTATTTTACATTTCACACTGTTATTTAACTTCAATTTACATGCATACGACACACCAGGGGGGTATACTGCGAAGCAGGATTTTCGCTTAGCCGGCTAAATTCAGGGAAAACTCCGGCTTTCCGGTCATCCGAAGCTGGTTCTCTTTTTAGCAGGCTAGATCTCCATGGTAATATATGCTAAGCAGCTAACCTGGTCGGGACCAGGTTAGGTTGCAGGCTAAGAGCTCAACTCAGTGAAAGCACCGCCTGCTGACCAATCAGAGCTCAGTGTGCGGAGTTTAAAGCGATCAAGTCAGATTACAGGATAAAGGAAATACAGAAAAACTGCCGTCGCAGGAAAGACGGCCGGCAAAAATCACCGACTGTGTGAACGTGAACATGAATAGAATATCACCTCCATCTTCAGAGCAATCTGACGATTATAACATTAGCGTTAAGAAAGCTTACTTAAATATCGGCCACAACATAAGTAACTGGATCAGAGTACATTAAGTACAGTCCGCGGCATATCACTTCATAATGTATCACATATCTCCTTATCTGAGTCAGCTGAGCCGTATCTGGCCGTGCAACACTCACTGTGTCACATACTGTATGCAGAAGTATTATTTTAAGCAACACATTAAGTTGACGAAACACTCGAGACAAATGCAATTAAAGTCAGATCGTGTTTTAGACGGGCAGTGATATCATAAACCTGTTAATGTACGCATTCAAACACTTTTTCTTTTGCCAGCTGTATTCACCTTGCAGGTGCAGCTCTGTGGCTTTGATCCTGGATAAAGTGTTTAAGTCATGGATGTTTAAAGTTTAACTTCTTCATTTTTGACTAGTATTAAAGTTCACTTTTCATTCAGGAAGTATGACGCTGTGCTGTCAGTACGCTTCTCCATGTTTGTGATTGGTCGAATGCTCCAAATACCACCTCTTTCATGTGAACGCGCACCTAACTAGATAGGGACACGGCTGGCTTGAGCGATCCACTTGATAACCAGCGTCGTAGTACAGTTTAGCGAGAGCGCGTATGTTTTGGATTAGGCCAACCGGCTAACTCAAACATATCCAGGTTAGGTTGAACCAGCTTCGTAGCATAGGCCCCTGGAACAGCATGATGCTGTTATTGTTATGTCTTGACTGTGCAATAAAACAAACAAACTGGCGAAGCTTTATTTATTGTGTCCCACCCCAAATTTGCAGAATAGAAGAATGTGAGAGCAGACAGGTGTCGGTGGTTGAATTGATCAGAAACACATTGATCTTACACACACAAACACAAGTAATTTATCATGTCATTTGTTTTAGATAAATAAGGGAAAAACACCAAACAAGGGTTGATGTCCTTTTCCAAAATCAGCCTGAGGGGGTAATATATAATAAATACATAAAGATAAAGTCCATTGTTATAATGGGGTATTTTATTTGTAAATTACCCTTATGAACTCCATCATGTCTGAGGTCGGAAAGTAAACAAACGCCTCATACAGCGGATGGGCTTTATACCCCCTCCCCCGTGTAGTTCTTCTTCTCTTGTTTTTTTTTGTACTCGCCGTGAAGTGGTTTTGCGGCATGCCAGTAAACCCAGAGAAGAAGAAGACGAAGTGACGTCAGCGTAATCTTGCCTCAGGGAAAGTACTGCGGTGTGAATGCGATTGGCACTTGCCCCCTGGCGGATTCAGTGCCGTGGTACTTTTGTGCTGGCACTAAAGTACGGCAAGTCCTGCGGTGTGAAAGCGGCTTATGTGTTTAGAAGGCAGTGAGTGCCATGCCAGGCCAGGCCAGGCCAGGCCAGGCATGGCCTGGCAGACGAATGGAGGAGCAGTCACAGAGGAACCAGGTTATACGCTGCAGGAGGCCATGAAGTGGGTCAGTAGGGGCCGGAGTGTCTGTATATCATTTCAAATAAATTTGAAGTTTGTGTGCAGAAAGAAAGAAAAAGCTCTGGGGAACTTAAGGTGTTCATATTCACAAGTCAGCTCTATTTCATATTTATGAACTTCATTTTGGATTCAGTCGTTTTCTTCTCTTTGTTTTTGTAATCCTTAATTGAACCAATTGATCAAAATGTTTAATTACCATTCTCTTCTTCTGTTGATCTCTGATTAGCTGCCCTAAGTCAAAAACACATTTAATATATTTAACAGAGTCTCATCAGTGATAATTAATTTGGCTCCAAAGCTTTGCTTTGGGGGAACATGCATTTAAATATTCTTAATCCACATGGTCTGCTGTTCTCACTCAAATGTACTCTCTACAGTAAACAGATGTCTGCATATGGTGCAGAACATGTGGGCAATGGGACAAGATGTTGGTATTATAGTGTTCTGATTTCCATGTGTGGTCTGGGCATGTGAACAATATTCAAACTAATGTGGTTGAATGGAGGTAAACAGGTGTGGAGACAGAAACATGCCAGAATGCACTGGTCACCCATCAGCTATCGTCTAACCCTGTTTTGGTTTTGTGTCAGACTAGACGTCGTAAGAGCTTTTAGGTCTGCAGGAACCCTGACTGGGAACTCGCTCTTTGGGGCAATATCATCATCTTCACCACCTCTTAATGTAAATCGCTCTTTCAGGATGTCCGATGGTAATGGACAGGTCAGATACTGTATCAGTATCTGTATCAGTATTAGTCTGTAACTAAATAAGAAGGCAGCTGTTTGCAATTAAAAAGGCTATGTTACTGACAAAGATTTAGGTTTGTATTCACTTCAAATAACCCAGTAAACTGGCTAATTGTGAAACAATCATGTTGTAGATGTTGTCTCTCAACTTTAACTTTATACTGGCTACCCTGAAACCCCAGAAATAATAATAATAATACGTTTATCTATTATAGCACCTTTCACAGAAATAGAATTTCACAAAGAGCATCACAATTTAAGAACAAAAGTTACAATTAAGACCACAGAGACATGAATACAATAATACATGTTGGCCTTTAACCCAGGTGGGTAATCATGAGACAAATGTTACCCAAAATAATGTTTCAGGAACAGTTGTTAGCTACTGATCAGAGGCCTGTACTACGAAGCAGGATGTTCTCTTAGCGGCTAACTTCAGGGAAAACTCTGGGTTTCCGGTCCTACGACGCTGGTTCTCTTTTTAGCAGGATAGATCTCCATGGTAATTTATGCTGAGCGGCTAACCTGCTCCGGAGCAGGTTAGGTTCCAGGATAAGATATCAACTCAGTGAAAGCACCGCCTGCTGACCAAACCCAGTCTCATGGCATTTCGTGTTCACCAACACAATTTTTAATCTATTGATTCGTGTTCACCAACACGATTTGCCCCTTTTTTTCGTGTTGCACAGCACGATTTTAAAAGCAATGTATTTCTACTGGTAATGTGTTTCGTGCCTGCAGGCTGCAGCACGTCTTTTTCTCCGGTCGGGTCGTGGAAGACCGGAAGCTGTGTGGTTCATAAAAACATGTTCTTACTCAATATCAAGCCACAGTTATTGCTTTTATTTTAAATCGTATAATTTCGGACTTTTGTTGCCGTCTGTGAGGAAAATAAATGGGCCTCAGAGCCTCAGGATACTGAAATCTGTATTTTTTAAATCTTTTTTTCCTTCTAATTTGTTATTCTTTTCAAAATAACACACTGTTATTTACTCACCAATAACACACAATTATCCTTGCTTTTATTTATTGGTTTAATTCCATAATCTCGGGCTTTTTTGGCGTCCGTCAGGAACTGAATTTCAAAATAAATATCATATATCTCCTTATCTGAGTCAGCTGAGCCGTATCTGGCCGTGCAACACTCACAGTGTCACATACTGTATGCAGAAGTATTATTTTAAGCAACACATTAAGTTGACGAAGCACTCGAGTCAAATGTAATGAAAGTCAGATCGTGTCTTAGACGGGCAGTGATATCATAAACCTGTTAATGTACTCATTCAAACACTTGTTCTTCTACAAGCTGTAGGCCTATTCACCTTGCAGGTGCAGCTCTGTGGCTTTGATCCTGGATAAAGTGTTTAAGTCATGGATGTTTAAAGTTTAAGTTCTTCATATGTCTAGTATTAAAGTTCACTTTTCATTCAGGAAGTATGACGCTGCGCTGTCAGTGCGCTTCTCCATGTTTGTGATTGGTCGAATGCTCCAGATACCACCCCTTTCATGTGAACGCGCACCTAACTAGATAGGACACGGCTGGCTTGAGGGATCCACTTGATAACCCGCGTCGTAGGACCGCTTAGCGAGAGCGCGTATGTTTTGGATTAGGTCAACCGGCTAATTCAAACATATCCAGGTTATGTTGAACCAGCTTCGTAGTACAGGCCTCAGGAGGCTAACAGCTAAACACACTAAACGCCTAGCAAACTAAAGTACCAAAAAGCTAGTGTGCAGTCAATTACTTGATATTTTTCTTTAAGTGAATAACATTGGGCTGCGCTGTTTTCACTTTTGCTTGTTTGGTATTTTGCGATGCATTTGTTTTTAGCCATGCAAGCAGCCTTTATGTTTCCCTCAGGGGAATTGTAATACAATTATTTGTTGATCCTCCGGCTTTCCATCTACCATCAAACAATTGCTCTTACAGCGCTCATAATCTTGTAAGATGATGAGCGCTTCGCCTCAGCAAGTTAGTACTGTAGATGTTAGCCCTTAGCTCAAAAAACTGCTTTGCCAAGAGCCTCACAGAGCCGTTAGCAAGGCTACAGTTTCAGTTACTATATAATATAGCAGTGTTTGGTACTGTTGTTCCAGTTTTGATATGTATTCTGCCACTTTTTCCACATGTTGTGCATATATATCTGTGGTGCTGTAAACTTTTGTTGGGGGTTACACAAGTCCTGGAGAGGTTCACCGGGTTGAGCTACAGCTAATGGTCACAGAAATGGCTACAAGCTCCAACAAATGTTAGAAGAAAATAAAGACCTATGTAAAAAAAGCAACCAGACTGACCTTTTGGTTAAAAACACAGAAGGGGAAAAAATACATTTTCTATATGAGAAGCTGTGAGTCATGAGGTCAAAGTGAGGTCGACCGTAGATTTAAGAGACATGCTCTCATCACTTCACCATGAGCTGCGTTCAGGGTTTCAAGGGTGAGGTGGAGGGTTAAGAATTGATCTCACTCTGTCCCGGCGTGTCAGCAAATGTCACAGTCATAGTCTCTGTGCTCGTTCAGCTTCCAGACATTCTCTCCTTGCTGCAGAGTATGTCCTGACATTTATAAAATTGGTCTCCTTGAGGTTAAACTCCTGCGACAAAAGTTTTAAAAGAGGACTGCACCTCACACTGGATAAAAGAAGAGATCAAGAGATGGCCAGCACGGCTTTGGCATTGTGCATCAAACTGCAGATTTGTTCTTCTTCAGCCTCCTGCTGCGGGCTAGAAGCGATCGAATGGGAAGATTTGGTTTCTGTGCGGTTGCATCAGCTTCCCTTTAATGAGACGGAGAGAGGTGTGCAGCTGCAGCCGGGCAGGAGGACTGATATTGAAGTCCTCATCAGACCTGGGAGTCAGGAGTCGCTGACTTGGAGGCTTTCTGTTGTTCTATATTGCTGAAGCACCGTAATTGCATTTCCCTCTGTAAGCCATATTATGGATGGGCAGTAACCCCCCCCCCCCCCCCCTCCCCTCCCCTCCCAAGGTGTCAGCTCTCTGTCTCTCTCCTCCGGTGCTGCTGGATGAGATCACAGGTGCTCCCACTGTAGCTGCAGTAGCAACATGGGCTGAGGACACCAAGCGTATAAAGAGAGGCTGAGATATTTAGGAACAGAACTAAATCAGTGTAAGACTCACCTGTGATTAACTATCATAGTCTGAAACGTTTCTTAAACATGTCCTAACTAAGTTACAAATATCATCAAAGGAATTTATATTTTTTTACCCTAAGGCAGGGGTGTCAAACTCAAGGCACACAAGAGGCCCCACAAGAGCATGCAAAGAATATCATATTTTTATTATACGGTTACATGCCGATTAACAGAAGCACGTTCCCCATAAACTACATATCCCACAATGCATCGCAAATTTGACTTTTTTCTCAGAATATTCTTTTTTTTTTTAAATCATTTTGTGACATTCTCAGTGAAGAGACTTGCAATGATTTGCCCTAGACTTCTGCTTTCAGACGTAGTTAATTATGAAGTTATTACCCTATCCGATGCAGAGGCAATAATGTAATATAATACATTATTTTATATATATTAAATATTTATATATGTATTTTTTAGTGCTGTCAAAATTATCGCGTTAACGGCGGTAATTAATTTTTTGAATTAATTGCGTTAAAATATTTAACGCATTTAACGCATGTGCAGAATGGCCCGCCCCATACGTGCCACCAGTGGCAGCGCCAGGGTATGGCTGTGGTAGGCTACACCCATACCAAGAAATGGCTTAGCCCCACCATGAAAAATGATGTTAAAGTAAGCAAAATAAAGTCTGCCAACTCGCGGAGTAAATTGCACAGACAGCAGTTAGTAAGATTGATTTCAGTAGCCACGGTTTTGAAAACTTTTGTCACGTAGTGATCGTCTTCTCAATAGAACATCTTTGATAACGGCGTGGTGTTGTTGCAGGAAGTCCCGACGGAGAATACTCTTGCTGAGCAGAGCCATATAATAGTAATAATATGGCTCTGGTACAGGGGTGCACATAACTGGTACGCAGGTTATGTGCGTAATCTGAAATGCGTACCGTCACTTGTGTCACAAAGCGCATTTGCGTACCGACGTACTTGTGAAGCTTTTCCAGAAGGCGGTTAGATCACCGGACGACAGAGTCGGTCTCCGTGTGCACAGACAGGGCTGCTGTTAACGTCGGTCTGTACAACGGAACTGTGCCAAAACTACGCCAACCGGCTGCGGAGGGAGACCCCCCCCCTTCACTGGAGAACTGCGCTACAACAGCTGATCACAACGTTCACACTCTGTGGTCACGATGTACTCCACTAGCCCCCCCCCCCCCTCGTCGACTTTCCTGAAGTACTCCCCCGTTGATAGAAATCAACACGTAATGAATTAAGACCCCACGGTTTGATGATTGATAGGTGTGTGGGTTGTCTTTCATTTTGACATGCAGAAAAATGTTATAATAAACATACATACTGTATGTTAAATGGATATATCCGCCTTCTTTCGTTTATCTTTCCATTCCCACAACAATAGCCTATACATAAATAAATGGCATATTTTGGACATAGTTCGAATGGTGATTAATCATGATTAATTAATTTTTAAGCTGTGATTAATCTGATTGTTCTAGGCTGTTGCTTGGCGTGGTGAGAATATTGCTCCACTTTCTCCGGTCCCCGAGATTTGGCTTCCAGTAGCTCTGGAGAGAGCTTTCGCAGCTGTGGCCACTAACGCTCATCATTTCTCTGCTTTGTTTCAAGACCCGCATCAGAAAGCTTTTGAATAGTGGTACTTCTCCAGTTGGTCTACCTGCTCTTCACGTAGCTCTGCATGTTGTCGTTTAGGTGCTTTTTTTCTGGAGATAGGCACTCAATCCACTCCTCCATAGTAAGACCTCCCGGAGGTCGAAGTTTAATCTTAAATATTTCCATTTTATGCTTTGTAACTAAGTTTGTTTCGTAACGGAAGAAATGTAAATATATTTATAAAACTGACAAGTCAAATCAAGCAATCTGATTGGCCGATAGTGTTTTTGCAGACCTCTTTAGTACAGATTTGAAAACATCGTTGCTTGCTTTAAAAGTAGCACAATTCATGATGTCAAACGTTGGAAAGTATCTAGATATCCCTGCCCTAATGCCAAAGGAACTGCACACTGAATATGTTTTGCCGTTTGATGTCTATGTCTGGACCGCTGAGTAAAAAGGAGGGTGTCTGCCCCGTTACTTCTCCGCTGCTTTCTTGTTCCAGCAGTTTGCTTTTCATCCCAACGGTATACTGTTTTTCTCAGACGCGGAGGGATACTGACTTGTTGTGAAAAGTAACTTACAATTCTACCCATGGTATACGCTCAGTATATCACGGCTAAGAACCAATCAGATTGCTTGATTTGACTTGTCCGTTTTATAATCACAAATAACCCTCTCTGGAAAATCCTAAATTGGGGAATAGTTTGGCCATTAAAATGCTTTTTGATTACATTTCTAGCGAGAAGTGTATATTGTACTTTTATAATCCACATCAAAGCAAGCACACTCGGAATAAAGTATTGTTTTCTTTTTTTAAATGTTTTTGGATTTCATATCTAGGGTTGGGTATCGTTTGAATTTCCACGATTCCGATTCTACTTTTCGATTCCGGTTCTTAACGGTTCTCAATTCCGATTCTTTGAGGGGCAGGGTAAAAAAAATGATTAAGTTCTTGTTGAGAAAAACAAGCATATCTCCCTTGTCAGGCATACCGGGAAGAAATGTTTGAACATTTTAAAGCAAAATGCTTCAATCTGGTGCACTTTAAGCAGAATTACTAGAGACTAGATCTAGGGGGTACAACTCTAAACACCCATATGAAAAAGATCTGTTTACATTTGAATAATTAAATAAGTATGTGAGCATAACCAATAACAAATACATGTAACGTATTTTATGTTTGTTGTTCATTCATATCTTATTTTACTCTTTTATTTATGCATATTTTGTTATCTTCCGTTAGAGCAGCTAGCACCAGATGCTGTTAGAAATTAAAATCAATGTTGATATGGCGTAATTTGAATTAAATACACTATTTAATTTAAATCAGTTTTATTCTGAAAAACCTGAAGTTCACTAACTATTAACTTAATACTTTTATTCTGAAAATGCTTCACTTCCGGTTAGCATTAGCATGTGGCGAAATGCTGCATTTTCAAACCATGAATCAATGGTGAAATGACATGTGGTGTTGTACATTGAGCACACTGGGTTTAGCACTCATGTATTGCCGCTGAATAACGTTTATTAGGGAATGTTTAAATAACCGCAGACACCAGAATGATGTAATTTAACGACAGAACAAGGCGGGAATTTCATTGGACCCGCCCCCGACGACGTCGGCCAATAGGAGAAGACCTCAGATGACAACAGGAAGAGCAAGCGAAGGATTGACCTCTTCCTCCGGCTGACCCGGACTGACCGGACGCATGGGGAGAGAGCCTCCACTCGCACATTTCATGTTGTACACCACCGCATCTTTTGTGTAATTAAATGCTGTTAACTTTTATAAGCTTCCCTTGACTCTTTTCAGTCTCTCCTGCCTTCAGGGCTCTAGAATTCACTAACAATGCTAATAACAACAGCGCCGGTGTTACCGAACAAGATGTGGCCCGAACAACTGGTGATATTCTATAACGGTATAGGCAGATGTATCAGGGGCGTGGCCTTTGTCGAATAACCAGGAAATACACATTTCGATCGCTTCTTCTGTCGTTTACAGAAATCTTTTGGTATATTTGGCTCCATAGGAACACTTTGATGCACTTTCAGTACCAGTGTGTGAGGTTGTGGTTGCTATGCGGACGCGTACAGCGAGGACTACAAAAAGACACACGAGGTGACTGGGGATGTGTGTTCAAAACATTGCAAGCTTGAATACATAATTTAAACCATTTATTGTTGCCAGACTTATTACTGAATGTCATGCTTAATGTGATACCAAGTCCATCTGAGACCTGTGTCGCCTCCAAGTGAAGCACACGTTGTTTACTCACAGTTTGAAAGCAGCGTGGAGAAGTCTTCAGCTGTGGAGACCTCCGCCCAGGATAAACTGTGATACGACTTATGTGGCTTGTTCTTGTTGTCAGTCTTATATTTGTATCATGTATCGTTATTAATATGATGTCGAGTTGATTTGAGACCCGTTTATACTTTCATACCATCTGTTAGTGAAACAAACAGTCTGTCTGAGTTGTTTACACGCAGCGTGGAGAGCTGTGGTAAACAGTGATCCGCTCAGATTAAACTGTGATACGAGTTCTGTGGCTATCAACCAGCGATCATGTTTAATATTAAAGACTACACACATTGATTCCTTATCAAAACGGTATTCTCCACTTTCCGCACTTATCCAGATCAAATTTGACTGTTTACTCGTTTTGCAAAGATAGAAGCAGAAATGTCATTGCTACATTTGCAGGGATATTTAGAATTGAAAATGCTGCTTGATCGTTAATGTTGTTCTAGGCAAACACTGTTATGAATACTCTATTCAAAAATATTATTCAGTGTCCATCGACATGAAAATAACAAAAAAGTTCATGCTGGACTCAAACCCGAGTCCCAATAGCAACAATCCCTCGTGCCAAGCGCGTTATGAGTGAGCCACGGATCAATACGATGAATGTTATCATCACAGTTTATTTTCTCACATTAACATTGTTAAAAGAGTCAGAGCAATTCAACCCGACCATCTTTTATAATGTGAGCGAATGTATGTACACTTTAAGCCATATAATATAAATGTTAGTCATAGGCATTTGCTTTGAAATAGTATACTGACTGAGCATCTTTAAGACCCACCGAGATCAGATATCCTATCAGCCCGCGAGCCTAAATTACGTTGTGATAAGTGGTCATTTTACGTATGTATTCTAGTGCACACATTAAGTTCACATATGCAAATCAGGCCATGTGTTTCGTTATGTAGTAGCTATAATCATCACCTGTCATGGAAATACAACAATAACAAGGAATTCATAGTAATATTACCAAGTTACACAGAAATAGATAAAACACATGAGAACAAAGACCATATAGATACATGCATAAACGTTAAGTTAGAAATGAAAACATGTTAACAGTGTGAAAAAGTATGAATACATGTGTTTCTAGTTCTCAACGTAGCCTATGTGAGTACCCTCGTCATTGGGTGTCGCTGTATTGAAGTTTAACCGAGTAAACAGTCACATCTTATCTGGATAAGTGCGGAAAGTGGAGAATACCGTTTTGATAAGGAATCAATGTGTGTAGTCTTTAATATTAAACATGATCGCTGGTTGATAGCCACAGAACTCGTATCACAGTTTAATCTGAGCGGATCACTGTTTACCACAGCTCTCCACGCTGCGTGTAAACAACTCAGACAGACTGTTTGTTTCACTAACAGATGGTATGAAAGTATAAATGGGTCTCAAATCAACTCGACATCATATTAATAACGATACATGATACAAATATAAGACTGACAACAAGAACAAGCCACATAAGTCGTATCACAGTTTATCCTGGGCGGAGGTCTCCACAGCTGAAGACTTCTCCACGCTGCTTTCAAACTGTGAGTAAACAACGTGTGCTTCACTTGGAGGCGACACAGGTCTCAGATGGACTTGGTATCACATTAAGCATGACATTCAGTAATAAGTCTGGCAACAATAAATGGTTTAAATTATTTATTCAAGCTTGCAATGTTTTGAACACACATCCCCAGTCACCTCGTGTGTCTTTTTGTAGTCCTCGCTGTACGCGTCCGCATATCGGCATCGCAACCACAACCTCACACACTGGTACTGAAAGTGCATCAAAGTGTTCCTATGGAGCCAAATATACTAAAAGATTTATGTAAACGACAGAAGAAGCGATCGAAATGTGTATTTTCTGGTTATTCGACAAAGGCCACGCCCCTGATACATCTGCCTATACCGTTATATAGAATATCACCAGTTGTTCGGGCCACATCTTGTTCGGTAACACCGGTTCCAGTGCACCCTCCCTTTCTCCCTCGCTCACTCGCACTTTGGCTGTGAGCTGCGGGTGCCAGATAAGCCAACATCCCCCATTTTCATCACTTGCAGCGCCCATCGTACAGGGTGAATTAAACGTGTAACCAGGGTGAAAAAGGGTGTTACATTTACTTAATTATGAATGTTGTTACATCAAGGCCGAATATTAGGATGAGCCCCAACGGTCAAAACATTTGTTTTCCCTCGCAGAGCTGTCAGCGCAGCGCCTCCACAGATCTGGTGCCCTAGGCGAACATCTATAATGCCAGTGCAACGGGCCGGCCCTGGTCCCAGGTTACATTGTAGGAAGTGTAGGTACAACGCTACATTTCCCGCCCCGCCGCAGTCATACAGTAGGCTACGGAGAGCGGCGAGAAACATTTCCTCAGGCATCGAAAAGTGGAACCGAAATTCACATTTCTAAATGATGCCGTTGGAATCGAAATGTTGGAACCGGTTCCGAACCGGAACCGGTTCTCGGTACCCAACCCTATTCATATCACATAAACACCATATCCCAAAGTGCATTGCGGCTAAAATATCCAATCACCGAGCTTCAACGACAGCTGAGGATTATGGGTAGCTCGATGTTTTGATTAAAAACCTCTGAAAAAAGAAATGTGTCTCTCAGAACAAAAGGGAAAAACCTATGGGAAAAACACAAAAGCAGTGTACACAATTTGAACCAATTAATGTCTTGTAATTAACAAGGATAAACTAATGTTTTTAGTGGATGAGTACTGCAGATAGCACTGTAAAATCATTTGACAGTGAGGGGAATGCGGTTTTATTATGAAAACTTCGAGACCGGAAATACTGTTTTCACTCTGTGAGGGTTGACGCTAACTTTACATGGACGCTGCCGTCAATAGAAATGAATAGGGGAAAGACGTAGTATATACACGTTCTCCTGGCGAGACCTCAAATAATCTTCGTATATCTATCAAACTATAGATCCTACACATCCACTGGACGTGGATTCTAAGAGTACAATATACACTTCTAATCAAAAAGCATTTTAATGGCCAAACTATCCTACAATTTAGGATTTTCCAGAGAGGGTTATTTGTGAATATACGACCCTCCGGAGCGTTTGCAGTCAACGGGAGCATCAGCCCATATGCCGCAAATTGTTGTTTCTTACACGACCACTAGAGGTGCTAAACTTTAAAACGTGACTGTGGGCCGTAATAAGCTGCTGAACAATCAACCTATTTGGTCGTTTTTTGGAGGAGGACAGGCTGTGGAATAGATATTAACTCTTGGATTAGAGTGAACTTTGTTTATATCTAATTTATTGTAAAAATAAACAAATAAATACAACTTTTGATCCTAGTGCCAAGAGTGAAAAAGAGTGCTGAGTTCAAATCCTGTCTCTTTTCTCTCCGAGCAAAGTGGGCGTGAATTTCGGAATGTCACATTTGAAGTTACCTAGGATGACGGACACAGTCGCTCTGATCTGGTCCCAGAAGTAGGGGGGGGGACTGCACCAGTATCCCTCATGTATGCATGTATTGACTCTAATGCGCCCTCTAAATGTAGAACTTTTCTTGTCTAAGGTCATTTTGAAATATGACATGGACAATATTCAATTGTTAACAAAGGTTGATATAGTAGCATGTTGCCTGATACTGTATGTCGTTTACAACAAACCTTGAAGTCATTGTTTTTGGTTTTATACTGGTTGATGGTAGTGTTGTGGTGAGTGGTCTGTGTAGAGCTGCAGAAGCCTCTTCCTTGAGTGTTGTGGAAGAGGCTGGGATATATGCAGGTGGAAGTACCAGCAGCACATGACTTTGTTTCTACTACTCCACCACTCAAGCTCTTGCATTGGCTCATTGAGTGAGTCCTGAGATTTCATTGGAGAATCAAAGCAAACACATTGTGAATGGTTTCAAGTTCACATTGTTAGATTAAGAAATGATTTCAGATCATTCCTTCATCACTACAGGAAGCAAACTGGATGATTTGTTCGCCAAAAGACATGCACACATTACATTTCACTTCATCTATTCAGCTATGTAGTGAATGTGTGTGTTTAATCTTCCATGGACAATTTGTCAGTGTAATCTGAACACTAGGAGAGTAAACATGATGTGTAAAGATGGGAGAAATTAAATTCTGCTAAACTAAAGGAGAAAAAAAAAGATGGATAACCACAAGTGGGAATTACCAGTGGCAAGTGAAATAACTGGGAGGGGGGGTGTCACGGCTGGTGTCAGGAAACAGAGAGGGAGGACGGAGTAATCTGATTGCAACAGGACATTACTCTCTGCCGTGTCCTGCAGAACGGGCTGTGTCCTCTCTTTAGTCCTCTTCCCATTAGGCCCTGCATCGTTTGGGAGATTAATAGATGCTCACGCGTGAACACTGCCACATTTGTCAGCTGCCTCATCCCATATTATGGGCTGCGGGCATGCCTTCTCTCACCTGCACTTTAAAAGGTCACAGTGGGAGATGCGGGGAAATGAAAGGGTATACATACAAGCTACAAAACAAGTTTACAAAAAAAATGCAGTTTTTGAAACATTTGTTTGTCTGAGAAAAACTAACTTGTAAGGAACCAACATTAAAGGTAGAGAACCCACTACTCCTTAGTTTCTCTTTTGATAACTGGACTTATAATTTATAACCAGACTTTTCTTCACACATTTTACATTTATATTTAATTAATATGTTATTCCTTGCTCACTTAATGTAAATATTATCCTAGTGCTATCCTAGCTATAATGTGGCCCTTCATTGTGTTTATTTTACATGAAGTCTACAGATTTGTCTCTTTCACCATCAACATGTATTTTACTTGTTACTATATTTTGTGTTTGATTATGTTATACTCTTTCTATTATCACATTATGTGCAATGTGTGTGTGTGTGTGTGTGTGTGTGTGTGTGTGTGTGTGTGTGTGTGTGTGTGTGTGTGTGTGTGTGTGTGTGTGTGTGTGTGTGTGTGTGTGTGTGTGTGTGTGTGTGTGTGTGTGTGTGTGTGTGTGTGTGTGTGTGTGTGTGTGTGTGTGTTCTGTCCAGTCAATGTTTGCACGGAAGACACCTTAGAAACAGAACATCTTTGGAAAGTGAGGGAAATATTGGTTGAGTCCTCACTGTAGGGCTGTTGAAGTGTTAGGATAGATTTTACAGTAGGTTCAAAATAAGTTTAAGTTTAGGGTTAGACTAAGTTTGCAATCTAGTTTCAATGGTCAGGTTACAATACACGAGTTTTAGTTTTACTGTTAAATTATAATAAGTGTTAAGGTCCGTGTTAGAAAAAGTTTAAGGGTTTGGTAAGAATACCTTTTAGTGTGAAGTTGGAATAAGTCATATCAGGTTTGAATACGTTTTAGTGTAAATTTGTAGAGGATTATAAACGTGTAAGGGTCATGTCAGGTTTGACTAATAAAGTGTGTGGTTAGAATACGTTTTAGTGT
The DNA here is from genome assembly GCF_902827115.2 of Pseudochaenichthys georgianus. Taxonomy (NCBI): domain Eukaryota; kingdom Metazoa; phylum Chordata; class Actinopteri; order Perciformes; family Channichthyidae; genus Pseudochaenichthys; species Pseudochaenichthys georgianus. The sequence continues at coordinate 4,733,758 of NC_047523.1, forward strand.
TAAGTTTGTATAACTCAATCTTATCTTTATCTGAAAGATTTGTTAAAGAGAGAACCGCCAAAGTCAAACATCGGTCTGATATGTGGCTTCATGTGCAATGGAGCAAGACAGAGAGTCATCCCAACAGATCAAGGTCTGCAACACCATAACTCACGCGAGACTGGGCTCTGAGATCACTCATGTATTTATCCATGCGCTGCTCATTTCAGGTATCATAGTGGATGTGGAGATGGCTGCTGGTGTTGGCTCCGCCTCAGGAGGAGGACGGCCATGGGCGTAGGAAGCATCCTGAATGTGGGGGGGACATTTTTAACAGGGGGTGTGGGGTCCTCCCCCAACAAATAAATAAATAGATGTCCTGTATTCTGGTGCGTTTTAACAGGTGGTTTGATACTTGTATGTGGCTATACTAGCATGAGGAAAATGATGGGTGCATTTTGTAATTTCTTCCAGTAGTAAAGAAAGGAAACATATTTGATTATTAATTCAGAGCCGTCTTTGAATTAATAAAAAGCAGTTTTAATGCCCATTTGTTGTACATTTATATACAACAATAAATGTGCATTGAGAGATATTGTTGTGGAGAGTCATTTATATATAAATCGCAAAATACATTTGTTAATCCTTCTGTGAGCATTTATTAATATTGGGACTGATCTGACTCCATACAGATGTTAAGTTCACCTAGGAATGGTATCATTGACTTAAATGTTCAAATACATGTTGCTCTTCTGTCTATATTGGCCATATGATGCCCCTTGACTGAAATGTCCCCACTGATTTCCTTAACATTCTGGGATGAGAGTCCACATCACAATTTACCGTCAAACTGTCATTTCCCTTTCATCACTCACCTCAGCAACGGACCTCTCTCCACTGTCCCTGTGTTCTGCCTCTGACTCACTCTCAAGCGCCTAGATGTCAAGAGAGGTGGTGAAGTGATCATTATTTATTGAGCAGTATACTCTTTCCCATTGAATCATAACAAGTCATACTGAATGTAAATACAACTGACTCTAAAGTAAGTCCCAGTCTCTGACATTGGACATTTTGAAGACTCAAAGTCCCAAGCAGTAGAATATTAGCTAGTCTATTGCCCCTTTCACACCAGCGCCTTTTCAGCTCCGGCTCGGAGCTAGAGCCTGAAAAGCGCCGGGTTTTCCTGTTCACACCGCAGCGGCACCGGCTCTTAGCTCCGGAATCCGCTTCATTTCCAGCTCCAAAAAAAATTGTCGGTCCAGAGGCAAGAGCTTTGGAGCTAAGAGGCGACGTCGTTTACGTCTCTCTTACGTCGAGGCGTGAAGGAAACTAAACCCACCTCCCCTGAACACTGTTATGCCTGCCTACAAGCAGTAGTGCCTATAAACACACTTTATAAAGTCAGGCAACACTAACCAGGCTTCTTGTGATTCTGTTTATTTGTACCTTACTTTGACCATCCGTTCACTGTTATCGATCATTGTGGAGAGAGGCAGACGTGTTGTTTTGTATTATTGCAGCTATCGGATGCAAGTAGTCAGTTTAGCTTCGGTTGCTATGCCAACATCACCCGTTTTATACCAGAGAAACTTTCATAACAGCGTTGTGATACCAAACAGTGTCAATTCAGACTGACACACATTCACTTAGGCTAAGGGGAACTGGGGATATGCATCAGCTGCTTGTGTGAGTCGGACAGTGAATACTTTAGAGCGGCCGCTGCAGTGTGAGCTAACCGGGAGCTAACGGGAGAATAAACTCCTGTGGAAGAGCAGCACTGCAGGGGTCGGTAAATGCTGCAGAAACACATTAATAAACAATGAACCACGGCACTCTGGAGCATAAGGTTGGAGAAGTCGTTATTCAATGTATTCTGGCTTCGTGTGATTAAAAGCAACACGATCATCGACCCGACGCAGTTGTTGTTGTTGTGAGCTGCCGTTGGGGAGCAAATCAGCGATGTAAACGGTGACGCCATGACGCAGCAGGGGCAGCTCTGGGGCGCCAGTGGGCGGTGTGTACAGAGCGGGAGCTGAAAAGGGAAACCGGAGCTGAACCAGAAAAGCGCCCGCTCGGAGCTAGAAACTGAAAAGTGCTGGTGTGAAAGCCGCATATGTAATGTGCACAGAAAATAAACAGTTAACTGAATACTGGGATGGAAATTGCCTATAAGCACTAAGTAAAACATAAACACACAAAAAGCTTCTGAATGATAAGAAGTATAATTAAAACATAATGCACATTACCATTTTGAGAGAGAGTATCGAAGTTAAAGAACTCAGAAAATAATCTCTTATCGAACTGAGGCTCCAGTAAAACACACTGACTGCGTCTCAACATGGACATCATGGTGTTTACATGAGCAGAGAGAGATGGGGTTATTCATGTTCCCTGTTTACATGATACATACTAGTGACCTGGCATTTCGATGCCTTTTCTCATCTAAACTATTCAGTATTTGTATCTCTCTGTCAGGACATAAAGACGAAACTCCTCTCAGGAAGTGAGACGCTTTTGACACCACCGCAGCCATCACTGTTTACTGATTAACCAACAAGTCCTCCAACTCATACGACCAAATGGGTCGATTGTTTAATCCCTTATTACGACCAAATATGTCGTTTGTTCAAGCGCATAATACGACCTATAATTACGTTTTAAAATTGTCGGCCTCTAGTGCTCCCGTTCAATGCAAACGTTACAGAGGGTTGTTTATTCACAAATAACCCTCTCTGTAAAATCCTAAATTGCAGGATAGTTTGGCCATTAAAACGCTTTATGATTAGATTTCTAGCGAGAAGTATATATTGTACTTTTAGAATCCACGTCCAGTCGATATGTAGGATCTATAGTTTGATAGATATTACGAAGATGATTTGAGGTTTCGTCAGGAGAACGTGTATTTGCGGCAAGCTTCCGGCTTTCCGGTCTCGACGTTTTCATAATAAAACCAATGATCAAATGATTTAACAGTGATATCTGCACTACTCATCCACTAAAAAACATCAGTTTATCCTAGTTAATTATACGACATTAATTGGTTTAAATTGTGTTCAATGCTTTTGTGTTTTTCCCATAGGTTTTTCTCTTTCGATTCTGAGAGACACATTTCTTTTTTCAGAGGTTTTGATAGGCTAAAATCACGCCGCAATGCACGTCGGGATATAGTGTTTATGTGATATGAAATCGGAAAACATAAAAAAAAAAATAATAATACTTTATTCCGAGTGTTCTTGCTTTTCTCTTTGAAAGTCATCACATAACGGCATTGCAATACACGGTTCGGCTGCATTAAATATGACATACCTGCCCTAGATATGTATTTATAGAGCCCTGATCAGAAGACCTTTTGACAAACTGGAAGAGATGCCGCCAAAACTGAATACGTGACGTGGACCATAAATATATCAACAATTAAACAACATCTTCCATTTCTCTTCACACACTACGTCTCCTTGCAGTATCAACACTAATTCGGCTGACTTTTATATTTGATCCAATTCGTAGATAGTCTGTATTTACACCATAACGGTGCACAGCTGATAGAAAGGGACTTTTTTGTAGTTTTTAAAGATATTACTGATTTTATGAATTACCTTTCCAACTCCTCATGCAGTTGACTGTTACAGCTCTATACAAGTTAATGGTACAATGCATAAGCTTCACGTCGAGAGACTGAAACTGTATTTTCCTTTAATGTTCTGTTTTAATTTCACAATAAAGTGAATAGTCATATTATGTACGATGTTATTATGTTTTATTAACTAGACCACTGGTCTACACCGCACCTCCTAGTGGTTAAAGCACGTTATTGAATGTAGTTGTTGAATAAGTTATATTTATTTAGTTATTGATGAAAACATTTAAATATTAAGAGTAGCCTACATACAAAATAGGGGTCAATGATAGAAATATAGAATGGAAAATATCAAGGAGATACTGTAGTGATCTCTACAATAAAACAGTTTAGTGCAGGACGTCCAAAGATATTAACAGGAGGATGTGCAAAACAGACAAACTGATAAGGCTGAATTTTACTCAGGTGTAACTAAAGTCTGATTTAAGGGTTGTTTATATTTCACATCATTAATCAGAATCTGCAAAGTAACAAAAATAAATGTAGTAGAGTAAAAATACCAGGTTAACCTCTGAATTGTAGTGGAGTAGAACAAAGTAGTACATACTGCTGTAACACAAACATTTCCCAACTTAGGATCAATAAAGTATATCTAATCTTATCTTATCTTAAGATGATCGATGGCTACTGCCATATTTGCTAAATGTGCATCTGAACCTTGACAAGTGGATGTTTCAGTCTTATCAATGAACAACAGGAGGGGTCACAGACATAAGACCAGCTGTTAAATAAAGCTCTTCAATTTTCACCCATGTATTAATTATATGTTTTAAATTTGATAACACCAATGTGTTTCGTATCCCCTAAACCTCCTGGGATGTATACAGTTTAATACTGGCAACTTCTAATTGTGGGAAATACGAAAACGTCTTTTAAAACTACATTTCCCAGTAGAGACGTGCCATAGAACATGTTGCGAAACACATAATAGCCAGCATGTGTAGTTCTGGGGGGGAGGGCCGGGATGGACCCGTCCAAGTCCAGTTTTGGATAGTCTGGCGTGGTTCCATTCCATTTCAAAGAGCTTTGACGCTCAGCGTAACCTTGTCGCACTGCCACTCCAATATCCAATCACAGAGCTTCAGGGCTAATCACGGGGTTTGTAAAGCAAGGCGGATGTTGTAGTCCCAAACGATAGCTGGGGATTCTGGGTAGTGTAGTGTCTTCGGAAACTCTGTAGTGTCTAAACTCCGAAAAAACAATTTGTTTCTCCGAATCGAAGGTTGAAAACACAAAAGCATTGTACACAATTTAAACCAATCAATATTGTGTAATTAACAAGGATAATCTGATGTTTTTTAGTGGATGAGTAATGCAGATATCACTGTGTAATCATTTGACAGTGTGGGGAATACTTCCGGTTTTATTATGAAAACTTCGAGACCGGAAAAACTGTTTTCACCCACGCTAACTTTACATGGAAGCTGCCCCATATACAGTACACGTTCACCTGGCGAGACCTCAAATCATCTTCGTATATCTATCAAACTGTAGATCCTACACATCCACTGGACGTGGATTATAAAAGTACAATATACACTTCTCGCTAGAAATCTAATAAAAAAGCATTTTAATGGCCAAACTATTCCACAATTTAGGATTTTCCAGAGAGGGTTATTTGTGAATAAACGACCCTCCGGAGCGTTTGCAATCGACAGGAGCATGTTGTTTCTTACACGACCACTAGAGGGGCTACACTTTAAAATGTGACTCTGGGTCGTATTTAGCTGCTGAACAATCGACCTATATGGTCGTTTTTTGTAGGAGGACAGGCTGGATTAACTGCTACCAGCTGAAGACTTACTTTCCTCTTCTTTGAAAAAATGTTCTTATGTCCATGTTGTCTGGGGGAGAAAACATATCAAACCAAGAGATCGTCAGCTTTGATTTTCGCTGTATTAACAATGACTGCGTGTGTGTGCCTTACCTCCGCTACCGGCATCGCTTCATACAACAGATCGAGCGGTCCAACTACGACAACACTCCTTGAACATGCGCGCGCTTTGTGAAAATCTGCCTTGGTACAAAGTAGCAGTGAAAACATGGTACGGAGTTTCATTGATTTGGGCATTCTCTCAATAAGCAAGTGGAATGGATTTGATAGTGAAGCTCTGACACAGCGCTCTACAAAGTGCAGCGAGTGGATAGCCCGATTCACGGACTTTCCACATGGTAACAGTGGGGGGGTCTAAACTAATCATTTTAAAAGTGGGGGGGACTTGTCCCACCCTCATATAATGGCTGCGACGCCCATGAGGACGGCCATGTGTCCGGTCACGCTCTCACTGTCTGGCCAGTAGCCCGGCCTCCCAGCTCTCCAAAAAGGCTCCATGCCAGTTCTGCTCCTTCCTGCTCTGACGATACATCAGAAAAACAACATATTTGTTGAGGTATATTTAGGGACACCGGTGTGGTGGCTTGAGGTCAGTCTGGAGTTGTTGTTTACCTCCACCGTCGCAAAGTTCCCTGTGTTGCCCACGACGACGGTCAGCGTCTGACACTTCCCTGGAAACAGGACAAGACAGGAAGGAGAAGTTTCCCATTAACTCAGGAAATTGGTACAAGCTGTGCTGCCATACAATCCAATCAGCGTTCTTATTTTTACTCAGTGCCCGGCCTGACACAGGGGTACTCTTTGTTTTGTTATCTTTTTATTTCCACCATTACCCATCCCCTAAACAGACAAACAAAGTGAAGTATTGTTTAAAATAATCCCCTCATAGGCTGTGGTTAGCCCATGGGTTAGCCTAGCAGCATGGGAAATAAGCGGAACTGACAACAAAAACTTCTAAGATTGTTTGTTAAAATACTATTTTCATCATCATTGTCATTTAACAAATCTTTTAACATGTTAACCTAATATACTATGGTATACTTTTCATTTGTCTGACATAACTGACAGAACTTGTGTGTCAGTATGAAAGCCTGTGTATACAGGCTTTCATACTGACACACAAGTTCTGTCAGTTAAACAAAACATATAGAGTGCTATGCTGTTATGGAGAGGCTATTATAGCAAATTGATTGGCATTCAAAGTATGGTGACAATAAATAATGTAACACATCTGTTTCATGTTGTTCGCGTTTATATGTGTGCGGTGGCGTTTTAGCCATTTTGTGATCACGACAATACTGCTTCCGCAACAGTTTTCGACTCCTTGCCGTGCTCGCCATTAAATATTGTTTATTACTCATGTTAAATCTAACGAAAAAAGCTGGTGGCGCTGCAGTGGAAACTCGAAAAAACCTTTATGTAATCAAGCCCATATCTGGCTCTTGGTGTAATAGAGTTGTGTGTCTCCCTCTCTCCTGTTTTTCAATTACATGTTCAGCTCTTAAGAGCACACAGCAGTGTGGCTGCTGCCACTGCCCGTTGCCCAGTTAAAGGAGATAAAATCAGTATGGCTCTGCTGGGTCTTCCTGTCTGCTTGTGTTCTTCAGTATGGCAGAGGAGAAGCATCCATCTGCTTTTGTGAGGTAGCATTTCATGGAAGCTGCCAGTATCGTTCCCCTACTGCACCTTAAAGGTGGGGTAAGTAAGTTTCAGAAACCGGCTCGAGATACACTTTTTGTTATATTCCATGGAATGCTCTTAACATCCTGATAGCAATGAATATCTTAAGTGCTTTGACAACAAATCCATAAAAAAATGTCATCTGTGGAAGCCGTAATACTGTAAAAAGTACAACCAATCGATTGGATGGCCTACCTGCCTGTCAGCCTTCCATCGGGGCACAAACTTATCTCGTGCCCTCATTGGTCATGTGCGCGTGCGTGTGTGTTGGAGGAGGGGCTCTATAAGGAAGCGGCAGATTTTCTCCGGTTGTGTATTTTCAAATTCTAGCGATCTCGAGCCGGTTTCTCAAACTTACCTACCCCACCTTTAACTATCACATACGCTATAGAACTTTTTCTCATTAGAATCATCAAGATGACAGGTATTGGGATGCGAGACCGGTGAATAGAGACTTTCTGGGACTGCCTGATTCTAAAACACAACTATAAATAGTATTACATTGGACCGAAAGTCAATTTTTCCAATAAGAAATGACAAAAAACAAGGCCATAGCCCTGGAAATACGCACTTCAATATGTTTTTTGTTTTTCATAATGGATAAATGCAGGCCCCCTCCTACTCGGCCTCTGATTGGCCATTTCTTGTTGTTATTGATTTGGTTGGGTAGGTTTAGGCATGAGGAAGCAGATTTGTTAGGGTAAGGATACGAATCAGAGCTAAATCAATTAGAACAGGGTATCAATCTGCGTGACAAATTGACATGTGTGCTTCATTTGTATGCAAGGAGAGTGCTTATTTCTGTATATTTAAATGTAAAACATAATTATACCGATACACGCAACGCACACACATAAAGTGACCTCTAACCTCCACATGACCTTAACACACCAGCTCCACACACACCTCTCACCTTGAGTTATGCTGCTGTGATGAACAGTTCATTCTCACACAGAGGGAGGAGAGCCGGCTCATAGGCTAATGTCGTCTCACCATAAAGGAGCACTCCTGGATCTCTCCCCTTAAATTACACTCTCTCAATTAAATCCCATTCTTCATGCCCTTGTGTAGTTCCGCTGTGTGTGTGTGTGTGTGTGTGTGTGTGTGTGTGTGTGTGTGTGTGTGTGTGTGTGTGTGTGTGTGTGTGTGTGTGTGTGTGTGTGTGTGTGTGTGTGTGTGTGTGTGTGTGTGTGTGTGTGTGTGTGTGTGTGTGTGTGTGTGTGTGTGTGTGTGTGTGTGTGTGTGTGTGTGTGTGTGTGTGTGTGTGTCTGTAACTCTCTGGGTGCTTTAATTAAAAACCCATGAGAGCACAGCCATAGCCATTAATCAGGGGCTGGTGTCTGGCATCATCACAGGATGACATCAACGGAGAACATGTGATGAGGGAGGGGCTAAGAAAAAAAGCAAATGGAGATTAAAGGCGACATGAAGGTTGTGAGGCACGATATTCATTTGACTTCTGTGACAGGGCTTGTTGAGGGTTCAGGGCACGGCTTCACATCGCTCACAGGGCTGTTGGTGATACAGGCAGAAGTCTCCATCAATGGGAATACATGTATGAGTGTAGGGCCGCACAGATACAGTAGCTTGCTTCCGAGGTCCTGCTTTCCAATATATCTGTTGTCTTTTCACAAAAATCGTCCAACATTTTTTTTTTTTAAATCAAGCACTGTAATAATTTGAAGGTGAGCGTGCCACGATTCCTTGGACTTTAGGAATAGTTCATCTTGATTAACTTTGATGCTATTTTAGAATATAATCATTAATGTCATTATACACATGTACAATGAAAGAAGAGAAGCTTCTCCCTTTTAAAAGGTGCCATTAAAACAACACAACAAATAAACGCAGCAGACACACTGAATAGGAATAAGGAATAAGGAATAAAGTGCAGTAATTATTTCCAGGGGTATAACAAATAACATGTAATACATAATAATAGTAGCTAAGCATTTATAATAATAATAATAATGATATATGTATATATATACAGAGTCACGTTTATTGCACATGGAGGATGATTAAGGGGTATGAGTTTCAGGAGTTTAGTGCAATGATGGCTCTTAAAGAAACGTTTTTGAGTCTGTTTGTTTTGGATTGTATTCGACCTGCCGGGGGCAGCGTGCCGAACAGGTGAACGCCGGGGTGTGAACTGTCCTTGACAATGTTTTTGGCTTTTTAATAGCTTTGGTCATTATTTCTCATTCTTAAAGCATTGTACTGCACCTAAAACAATACCTTAAAGGTCCCATGTCATGCTTTTCCGGTTATTACCCGTCCCCTTGTGTTATGAAGCTTTGTATGCATGTAAACGGTCTGCAGAGTCACAAACCCTCAAAGTACACCCCGTAGCGAGTAACACTCTAACACAGAGAAGACCTGTCTGTGCTGCCCCAGAACGCCTCGTTGGAGATGTCTCTTTCTTCCTGGGTACAGTGACGTGCCCACACCCAAATGAACCCATTGCTCCAAATGGACCAATCCGTGGAGCCGTTACATCCAGAGACGTTACACACACTCAATCTTTTCTCAGCTGCAGCTCCGCCGATTTCTCCTCTCTTAGACGGCGGGACGCGGCGAGGCTGTGAGTGTGTGTGAGCACACACACAAACTCCCAGCCAGGCTGCGGGTGTGTGTGTTCGGGCTGGTTTCGCTGTCTGGCAGACGGCCACTGGGCTCATAGGGACGGGGACGGGGGCAGGAGCTCCAACAAGCCGTTTAGGACAGAGAGTGAATACTGTAAAACTTAATACGTTGTGGTAACTTAGAAAAAGTATGCAAACTCGTTGCCTCACAATAAGTAAGTTGAGTTAACTTACTTATTGTGAGTACGAACAACTTGTGTATTCTATGTGTGCTTCAATTGATTTTGAGAAGTACAGTTGACACAAACCTTTTAAGTTATGTAAACGTATGTAAATTAAGTTATGTAAACTTAAAAGGCATGCTTTGTATTAACCTATTTTTTTGTATTTGTGTGAACTCAATGAACAAATTAAACTTAAATATACAAATCACCAGAACTTAACTCTTTTAAATTCGACTAACTCGTAATTTCTAAGGTTTACTATTAAATTAAACAAACTAATTCCTGCTAACTAAGATAATTGTACTACAACAAATCTCTAAACACGTTGTGTAAACTCCCAACAATCTCCGAAAATAATGCATTAAAAACACAAATTGATTCAGTTGCAATATAACATTTATTTTCAAGTGCCAACAAACAGTGCTTTTTAAGTACTAAAAACCCTTATCTTAATAAAATTGTAAACATTTAAAATCTATAATGACCACTATGAAGAAGAGTACTTTAAAAAAACAAACATTGTACTTTGCTCTCAACAATTAACAGAGTTATAACAGTGTCCCCATAGTAACAAACTTGTGTCATAATATTTAACAGTGCAACTTTTTTAAGTGTCAAGTTCTATCTGATAGCTGATGACTATCTTGACTAAGGTCTAATCCAGTAGAGCGTTTTGTAGCGTTAATAGCTTAGGTGAGAGGGTTTTGGTTCCCAGTCCAAGCATCACTCTTTGAAGGAACATCAGAGTATTTGCCATGCATTTTGGGTAGTCTAAATGCAAAGCATATATCAGGCCAAATAACAGGCAAACTGCCTGTGGAAAGTTTTTGATATTTTCCATGACAATACCTCCCTCAAGCACAATGTCAGTGGAGATGGGCTCGAGTTGCATTGAGCTTGGACCCTCCTGAGGATTGTCTTCGCTGAGAACAGTCAGCACACCAACGTTGACGGATGATAGGGCCTTACCTCTCGTTGTATCCTGCAAAGAAAAACACGTTATTTAGAATAGTAGGTTATCATCGCTACCTATTAGAGTAGGTCTTCCTATGAAAACATTCATGTTGCATTTGCTTTGAAGTATTTGCTAAAAATGTAGCTCAAGTACACACTCAAACGGCGTTGTAACATTATATCCAAAAAGGTGCTGTACATGTGGTATGAGGAAACTAATGCTATGGATGCAAATACAGCTAGGAACGTACATTTATTTTACACCTCATTTCTAATCTAGACTCCTGGTCATGGAATGTAGTGTACAGTAGTTTGAACACACCAAATTAAATCTTTTGGTTGCAAGTTTGTGTAAATAGGGGATATGACTTTTCAATAAATACAAACCAAACCGTTTTTTTGTTTTCAAGTACTTACAAAGCATGTCTTGAAAAAATCCCTGGAGTCGTCGCCAAGAACAATTGGAATGCCTTTGAGGACAACAGAGCGCTGTTCAGTCACGTCCGGTGTCTAATGATCAGTGTTGGGACTAACGCGTTACAAAGTAACGCGTTACTGTAACGCCGTTATTTTTGGCAGTAACTAGTACTCTAACGCATTACTTTTTAAATTCAGTAACTCAGTTACCGTTACTACATGGTGCGTTACTCCGTTACTGCGTTAGTTTTTTTATATAGTCAACAGCCCGGTGAACAGAGATGAGAACTGTACTTAAGTACAGTACTTGAGTAAATGTACTTAAATACTTCCTGTGTCACATGCGGAGACGGGCTGTGGGCGTGTTTGTGTTGTTTACTAACAAGACTATCATGGCGGCGGCGGAGCTCAAGTCTAGTTTCTCCACCTGGAGATATTCTCACTTTTGTCGAGCACAAAGAAAATAACGTTTTAGTTAAATGTAAGTTGTGTCCTGGCGGGTCAAAGAGCCCATCTACTGCCCAAACCAGTCATTCAAATCTCTTAAGACATCTGCAGAAACAACATGCTGGGACGAAGCTAGTAGCTAAGACCACAGAGACTCAGCCGACGCCACTCCACCTCCACCTGCACCGAAGCAACAGCGGCTGGATTTTAACCGAGGGACTGCTAGCCAGGGGAAAGTCCATAAAGCCATTGCACGGTATGTTGTCGAACACATGCAGGCTATTGCTACAGTGGAGTCACCCGCTTTCAGAGAGCTAGTTAGCATGATAGCATGTCCGGGCGGCACACGGCATATGGGACGGAAAACTTTTTCCAACTACCTGGAGAAAGAATATACAAAAATGTAAAGCCAGCTAATATCGATGCTATCCAGATTGCATATAATGCATGTCAAGTTGATCAACAGATTGTATTATTCTCCAATGCAATAACAGTACTGAAATGAAGGCTATAAGGGCATTAATGGGAGCCCTTTTTTAAGTAACTAAAACGTTACTTTTCACAGTAACGCATTAATTTTTGGTGTAAGTAATTAGTAAAGTAACTGAGTTACTTTTAAAATGAAGTAACTAGTAATGGTAACTAGTTACTGGTTTTCAGTAACTAGCACAACACTGCTAATGATAGAGATAAAGAAGATAAAGGTTAAATGACAAACTCACAAGATGAAACATTTTGGCCTTTTCCATCTTTTGGAGGGGTTGTTTTAATTATTTTAGAAGGCTTTTGAAGTAGTACCATATTGTCATCAATGTATGTGACAACAAGTTGCTAAGTTATATTACTTATTACTTATGCTCTGCATCAACTCTGTCAGTTTCTGTCCAACCGCTCCTTTTTTTTACTTGAACAGTTGGGTGAAACGTGGGGTGTGCTGGTCCAGAGCCTCAAAGAAGTCTGCCTCAAGGTTCCTACTGGTATCACGATTACATTCGGCAAATACCTGAACAAGTAGAGAAGGGGGTGGGGTCGGAGATGGAACACCAGCACATTAGGAAGACATTAGTTTAAATCATAACAATTGTGCAAGCAGGCAACCACTATGGCTTAGATAGAAAGACAGGGTACACTTATAGCCCACAACAATTTAATATTGTATGCTGAGATTTCAGGCCTCTATAATTAATTAGTACTGTTTTGATTTATTGCTGCAACGTTTTGTTTACTAATTGATTCATTGATCAAAACATTTGAGCAATAATATGCCAAATGTTATGATAATGAATGTGGTAAGTAATTTTTCTTGAAAAGATTTTGGTAAAATTCTTCCTATCAATCAAACATAAATTTGACATATTAAAGTCAATATCTTTAGATTTTGAACTTACACAACAAAACATTTAAAAACATCACCTTTTATAGACCATATCTTTAATCAATTACAGAATAATTGGATGAATAATCGATAATGAAAATAATTATTAGTTGCAGCCTTATTTTGATTGACATTATTTTAGTTTTTGGGAATTTGGTAAAGTGAAATGCTGACAGGGAGGAAAGTCAACCTTTAAGGCATTATTCAATACAAACTAAAAGTAGCCTACCTGTCTCTCTGTGAAAAGGGCCGGCCATCGTTCAACCATGTTCTCTACAGCAGGCTCCTTTTTCACAATCTCTCGTCTGCGCAGTGGGAATGTTTGGTCCATCATTTGTGAGATGAGAGTGCCATTAGGTGTTTTTTTCTTCATTTCCTCCGTGAGAATCTTTCTGGCATTTTCGAGGCTTGTTTCATCATGTCCTTCAGGTAAATTAGGCAGATAATTTGCTTCACCTCTTTTTGGTCGTTTTATATTCTTGCTTGACGATTCACCCTGTGGGTTGACTTTACTTCTTTTTCCTCCGTTGATTGCTACATCCTCACATCCAGCTTTTCGAAGTTTTGTGCGATAGTTGGCCATTTTAAATTTCAGGCTATTCTTCCAGTCATACCATCCAGGCTGAGAACCAGGCTCCATAAGGCAGGGATGTTTGCTAATAAGGGATTTTGCAACACTGCTTAAGTCATCATCAGGATAAGCCTTGAAACTGTACACTGTTTCAACAAGCTTTTGTAATATGTCATGCTTCATATCTCTTGATGGAGTCAGTCGTGTTCCATCTTTCATATAGGCAAGATCTCCCTGTCTAAGTCTGTACTTCACATCAACTGAGAAATCTGGTGTGAGAACTCTGGCCATTGTTGATGTCTTAGCAATGGTGAAGTTCCTGCAGTCGACAGGATCTCAGTGTCTGTTGTGCTGCACTCGTTTCTGATCTTGTTGAGGGTGTTGAAATGGTAGTTAAATGGAGAGTCACGATAGAGATCATTTTCAGTGTAGCTCTTTCAGGCAAATCTGATATTTCCGTCAAATTGCAGAGGGCGTTATTGAAGTCTTGATCTTCATACTGAAGTTTAAATTCATACTGCAGAGATAATTTATCCCTGAGTTGAACAATCAATTCTTCGATGGAATCCGGTCTCTTATTTAAAGTTAACTTCATAATAGAATCTTCGGTGATGACAACTCTCAGCAATAACCGTTGGTCCATATTGAGGTCTTATCCTGGGAAAAAGGAAGACATTTGTGAGATTGCCACAATGCTGAATTCACATCGCTCAGCATAATATGTACCGTTTAAGGGTAACAAGCTGTTTGCCTCCAACTCTGTAGAGTGACAGGGGGAAAACATCATTCAGTTCACACAACTGTGTAACTGAAAAGGTGGACAAATGGCTTCTAGACAGCTCATCATACCAGGAAGTCATAAGTCTGCAGACAAAAAATATGTCGGTATTGATTACCACCATTTTAGTTATTTGTCTGAAATCCGGGAGCCCTGAGCAACATCCAACTGAAATGACCATATCAGCACTGTACTTAATGCCATCTATGCAGACAGATGATGCTACAAGGACTGTGTTCTGCTGGGCATTCCTGTGATGAAGAAGGGCTGCACATTTTCAGGAAATGAAGCCACTATTGCAGACTTTACTTTATTGATTTCAACAGATGGCTTGAAAAAGGAGGTGGAAGCTAAATGAAATGCTATCATTTTTTGGTGTCTGAGAGCTAAAGTGAAGGCTACATTCTTGAAATTGTGAGAATGCCTCACAACGTTTTTGAAAAACTTGTGTTTTCCTTCAAAACGCATTGTCCACACGTCACATAATGGACCAAACTTTTGAATCGATTGAGGGTAGTGCTCAATGTAGTGGTGCTTTGGGCGCATTCTTTGATTTGGGAAAACTTTCTGAAACAAATCTCGATGTTCTGAGATCTTGCATTCAAGAAAGTGCAACGACTCCTCTGTGAAGCTTGAGGACACTGACAATTCCAGCACATCCTTTAGGTTCATTAAAACCTCCCATGTTTCATCCTCCTCAGGAATGTGATGACCAACTAGTAGTGGCAGAAGTCGGAGTAGTGTCCAATTTTCATGACCATTTCCTCCAATTGTTCCCTTTGAGGAAAAGGTCTTCGTGATGAGCTGGGGTTGATTTGTTCTGTCTGAAAATGTATACGGAAACTTCTTAATGGCCCCATTCAGGAATTCAAGGGAGAAGTATTTCTTTGATATCAGTGCCTTCAAACACAAGGCCAATTCAGTTGGAACGATACCCTCCAGAAGATCATGCAAAAGGTCTGGTGGGAAACCATCGACAACATGAAAATGTTCCAAGCTTTCACTAAGTGGACAGCTTCCTTTGACACCATATTGTTGAGCTGTAGAATCATGCAACACATCTTGCACCTGTCTGTCATGATTTTCTTTTGTTCTTAGTTGGAATGAGCCTGTCCGAACTTCCTTGTGTTGTATTTCCTCCCGCGTTGCCATACAGAATCGACACATCTGGCTAACTCTGAAGCTTTCAAAAAAGCCTCCTAAAGAATGGGCAGCTAAATTGTCAGCTGCGACAAATAATACAGTGCCTTTTATGCTGGCTCCTAGCTGCTCGACATATACACCATGTTGCTCAAGAGACAAAAGGTCCATAGCCATGGCCTTTGATGTTGTCAACCTTGCAAAGAATAGCAAGCTGAATGGAATGAAGAGAAGAGCGATATTTAGGGTGCAGATTGCCAAGTACCCAGTAGATAGCACATAGCTTGTGTTTCTTTCTCGAGGTTCCCAAGGGGTTAGCTACCTCAAAATCATCTATGTACAAAAACAGAGCAATCCTGAACTCTTCCTCTGTCAAGAAAGAATTGCCTTTAAAGTGGGAACCATCCCTGTGCGATTTGTATCCCTGTGAAAAATTGTTTTCAGGTGACATGGCCTTGTCCAAAATGTCTCCATTGCTTAGCAAAGTCTGCAGCATTTCCAGTATGGGGACATACACCACCGACTGCTTGTCGTTTTTTAGGAGAAATTCAACAGGCTTTACCACAGAGAATTATCTTGTAATGTATGATGTTCGTCTTTTAGCAGTTGACAATGATCCCGCAGCAGAAGTGAATTTCAGGAAAACATTATTCTCCGTGACTACTCTGGCTACCTCGCTCACTAAAGAGTTATCAGCTTCTTCACAATGTTGATGTAGTATTTTTCGAATTGAAGAATGTAACAAGGGCTTCGACAGCAAATACATTTGGTTCACCTGCTCTATAACCTCTTGCATTACACTTTCAGAGATGTGAAGAATTGAGGACATCTTCAGAAAAAGAGCAGCAACTTTATGTTCCAACTGACTCTCCAAATCTTCCACATCTTCACCGAACTCAACATCATCAGCTTCAGTGACACTCTTTTCAGCTGTGGACACTATCCTCAGGTGGATCATTCAGATTAGGGGGAAGATCTTCAAGTATATTCTCGACCTATCCTGCATCTGATGTTCTTTGCTTTTGTGTGAATTAAAGGTGGAATAAACATTGCTCTGAAAGTTACAGCCTTGATATGGACAACTCACTTTTTGCTTCAACTTCAAATGTCTTCGCAAATGTGTGAAAAAATCTGCTTGACTGCAAGGCTCTATAAAGTCGCATAGCTGACAATGGAACGCTGTCTCACTCACTTTCTCGATATCCTTACGAGTGTGCCATGTTGATAAGTGAACCTTGAGTGCATTAAAAGATTTAAATGTGCAAAGGCATTCCTTATGGAGGTATGGGAGTGGTGATGTCCTAGTATGGCAGCCATGTTTGAGGCGGTAATGCTTAAGTAAAAAGCCTCAGAGCAAAATGAGCAGAACTTACAGGTCCACTGCATTGGAGGTTTTCGATCTGCTTGGGAAATCTGAAAATCAAGAACGACAAACCAACAAAAATAATCAAACATCACGTATACAACCATTTAGAAACTACAGTGTTGTATTTACCTGATTTAGAATGCAAAACGTGTATTATGATATATGTGAAAGTGATAAGAGGACTAAATTGCATCCATGCTATTGTTCTGATGTTAAAGGTCCCATGTCATAATTCCATTCTTGAGCTCTACTAAAATAGATTTATATTGTGCAATTTTCCCAAATCACATTGGTTTCTCATACAGCATCTCTGTATAGTATGTGTATTGAATGTCACTCTCTGTCGTAAACGCCTTGTTGGAGCTCCCCCCCCCTCCCTGTGAGCCCAGTGTGCTCTGATTGGTCGGGACGTTCAGAAGCTCCCAGCTGCAGTCTGAGCTGCAGTGTGCGCTCCATGGCGGTGTGGTTTCCCGATTGGC
This sequence comes from Pseudochaenichthys georgianus, assembly GCF_902827115.2. Classification (NCBI taxonomy): domain Eukaryota; kingdom Metazoa; phylum Chordata; class Actinopteri; order Perciformes; family Channichthyidae; genus Pseudochaenichthys; species Pseudochaenichthys georgianus. The sequence goes on from NC_047523.1 coordinate 4,751,224, forward strand.
GATACACACCTAAAACAGCCAAACTCATCCTGAGCACGCACACACACACACACACACACACACACACACACACACACACACACACACACACACACACACACACACACACACACACACACACACACACACACACACACACACACACACACACACACACACACACACACAGCCGAAGTAAAAACAATAAGTGTGGCTTAATATTGAGTAAGTAAAAGGTTGATAAACGCTGTGAGATCCCAACTCGTCTGTCAGCGCTCACGGAGCTCTATGCACGTCAAGGCTCTGGGTAGGGCAACTGGGTGTTCACACATCATAACGGCCAGGAAGAAAAAATTGGAAAATGAGAAATCTCCAACGAGGCGTTTGGGCGTGTTAGAGTTTTACTCGCTACAGGGTGTACTTTAAGGGTTTGTGACTCTGCAGACCATTTACATGCAGAAAAACCTTCATAACACAAGGGGACGGGTAAGAACCGGAAAAGCATGACATGGGTCCTTTAACATAAAGCTCTTACGCCCCGCTGCTCACAAAAAAAATACAAACGATCAGAGAGGAATTGTGTAGTGTGTATAAATACCTTTTACTGCTGTGATCATGGAATGTGTGGAGTTTCCACTATCTGTTAAATCCTGAATGGGGAAAAGTAAAACAATTGAAAGCAGATATTTCTAACAAAAACATAGACATTTAATCAATTATAGCAAAGATTGCAAACATGACAAATCCTCACCACATTTTTTTAATATGGCATAGCCTTTAAATCACAAAGACCTGGATACTATAACCATCAAATACATATTATTCAACTGAGTATGCCAGCCAACATCTTCACTATTATAACAGATTATGGTTGCATTGAATGTAAACACTATACTCTTTTTAAATATAGACTAATATCAGTTAGCTTTTATGCTATGCTAATTTAAATCAAGTTTCACCAAATGCACTTTAAACAAATGCAGGAGTGAAACAACCATTTCAGTTGGTACCTCCATATGATTATTGTAAAATAAATTATTAAAAGTTAATAGCCTACTATTACTGTGTAATACATGATTCAACTGTCACACATTGTTTGGGATTTTTTGTTGTTGAACATTTCAGGAGATATATTTGAAAATTGAAATCCATTAATCTGATGCACTTTGTTAATTAAACAATTAAAATAGAAAGAAACTGATTGTATAATTACCAACAGTGACTTCAGATGCAAGAACGTTACATCTACACCTCACGTGGGAACCTGACGACCCCCGCCACTCCCCGTTGCGGCGAATTGTAACGCCCACAGACACAGCCGCCAGACACATTTAAAAAAGAGCGAGTCGCGGTGAAGTAATGCCCGGTACATGGCCAAGCCAGCCCTGAGGAGCTTGCACCCGCAGTCTCCACCCAGGCACGGCCTCCCATAGCGGTAGGGTCTCTCCGCAGTGACGGCTTGCAGCACCGCGGAGCTGGCGGAGGGACCCGCAGTCTGCACCCATGAACGGCCGCCCGTAGCGGGAGAGTCCCTCATCAAGCTCCCGGTCCCGCACCCCGCTTGGAGTATATACTGATTGGCGCTCACACGTTGTGAAGTGTAACTTTATACTTTGTTGTATAGGCTAATATATAAAACTGAAAACAGCCACAAGTCACGGCATTAGGCTAACACACTGACATTAATACTGAAGTTACTCACGTGCTAGTCTTTGTTCAATGCCTTCTAAACAGAACCTCAACTCATACACAAAAAGTACTTAAAAACGTTTATGCAGATAAATCAAGTCAGCCCTCGTCTATCTCCATATATTAAATGTTTTAAGACTACCTCCTGGGCCAAGCTGCAACACGATTTCGCCACATTATGTCTGCAATAGTTAGCATTAGCTAACGTTAGCTAACGTTAGCTAATGTTATCTTAACTAGCAAGCATATAAACCTTGAGATTAAATACAACAAGACAGCAAAACGGTTGGGATGTTAATATGTACTCACCAAAGCAGTGAGTAAGCACAAGATGCACTGTAATGTGACAATGATAATGACCATAGCGGCTAGACGTTGGGGAGACGTCCATCTGCTGCAGGGCATGTTCGTAAATGTTCCAGAAAGTAACTTTGAGCGCAAAGTGGTCAAGGAGTGATCTGCGCATGTCCTAATGTTGAAAAAAATAACCATTTCCACTAACTTAGTTTTTCTAAATTAGCTCACATCAATTACATTGAGTTAGTTAGGTTTTTCGACCCTGTATTACAGCTTAATTATTTAAACTGAGTGTTAATAACAAGTTAATAAAAAATAATTAAGTGTGGGAATCTGACGTCATTGTCACCTGATGCGGTCACATGACCGGTGACCAGGTAAACAGGAAGCCATAAAAAGTTTGCCGTCAGTTCAAAAAAAGTCTCTCTTGGCTGCCTGTCACTGGTCTTCTCACAAAGGTAGGAATAACAGTTTTAAGGTGGTTTTATGGTCTTTTAAATTAACTTATGCAAGTGGCTCATTTAGTTTGGTTTTATTAGGGCGAGTGCAAGACGAGAGTTTACCATTGACGGAGGGAAACTCTCCCGACAGGCACAAGACCGGGTCTGTTATGAGTAATTTGCTTTTAAATGGCGTTTTTAAACCGATGTTTTTAATTGTGTTTTAAGCAACTTATTTATGTGTTTTACAGAGCTTAATGTACACAACTGGCCCAGCTACCCGGAATATTAAGCGACCATTTCCCCGGCAAATATACTCTCTTGGAAGTATGCCTTGTTTTTAACTCTTTCATTTTATATTGAGTTGGTGAATGAGGCTGGCAACTAACATGTTATGTTTCCTTTTCAAAAGGACCAGGCCAGCCACTGTCCTATAGTGTTTCTTGTGTATTTTCTTCATGTGCAGTGTATGGCAGTATAATCATTTTATTATTTGTGTCGTAGGTTGCGCTCCTCTGCGGCGTAGGCCTGGGCCCGGGTGGAACGCTGCCTGCCTTCAGTGTAGGGACTGCACGGTGTGACACTTTCTTTTCTGTATGCTAAATATCTCACTGTTATTATTTCATAGAGATTGTGGTTTAAATATTGCATGCTTTTGTTGTTTTGGTGTGTGGCTTTTCTTGTTTTTGTCCCTCGCGATTAGCAGGCACTGCAACCCAGCGGACCGGGCCTGCCCAACTGAGGAGGGTAACTTATATATGTATTGAATTATATTTGCCATTTTTATACGTTACATGAATCGATATTTTAAACGGTTTCCAAACACTTGTTAAATAAAGCTGTATTATGTTTTTGGAATTCATGCCTCTGTCATAATTGAACCGATTAAGGGAAGCTTTAAAATCGATCCACGACTTAGGGTCTACGGGTTCCTCCTGCCCCTTAGCAGGAGGTGGCGTTGTCAGTGACTAGCTTTACATGTGGCAACCTCAGTCACGGTTACCACATAAGGCTTACTTATTCATTCTTATTTAACACAATGTTAGGTTTTACAGTGAGAGATGCTGTGAGAAACCAATGTGAGTTTGGAACATTGAACAATGTAAATCTATTCTAGTCGACCTCAACAATGGAATTATGATCAGTAGAAATGGCTCTTATAAATAAATAGACTTGATTGTCATTGGATAGAAAACAACCTCATAAGAGTTCTTCCCAGATCATTGCAATTTAAAGACAGCAACAACACATAATATTCAATAATATGTCAAAGGAATGAATACAAAGTTATTTTGCACCAAAATAAGAGTGTTTGTCGCACCACAACACAAGGTATTTGTGTACTAAGTTTGTATTCTTGTAATGAAATGATGACCACTCACAATACATGATGCACACCGACAGCGAGGAGCCTTGGTCTGACTCTATGATGAAAAGTTCTTCTTACCAATTATGACAGCCTTCTCCTGTAAGCCCCTCCTGGACAAAACAAATGGCTCCTTCCACACAAAGGGAAGTGGGTTACTAAATGATTAACTCCAGACAGTGCAGGCAAACCATTTGGATTCATGCACCGCTCACTTCTGAGAGTTTAAGGTATTTAGCTACTTTGTACGTGATAGGCTGGGGGTGGGACATCTCTAAGCGGACTGGGCTCTGGTTTCAGACAGAGGGTGAAAAGAGGTGCTGCAGTAAAATAAAGAGCTTTCTGAACATTAAAGCATGGACACGTGTCCCAGTAGAGACACCACATACTGATAAGAGCATAACATGGACCATTTAACATACAATACAAAAGGGTAAAACAATAAGGATACAGTATGGTTTCTCTCAGAACCCTCTGTCTTCTCTTTAAGTATCCTTTAAGACCAGTTTATAGAATGCACTCTCTGTGTGCACACTATTCATTTAGCCTCAACCTAAATAAGTTGTAGTTATGTTGCCTAAACATTTTCTTCTCGTTCTTCTTGTTGGTAGAAAGTCCCTCTTCTTCACAAAAACATATTTATTTGTAAGAAGAAGAAAAAAAGTTTTCTCCCAAAACAAAACAATGGCTCAACCTGACTGATGGACACTATTTACACTCACAGTTGAAACGTGGTTTGCTTGCCTGCTAACATTTGCAACACAGAACATGTTATTCTTCAGCTTCAACCCTTCTGCCTCCAGAGCAGCAGAGACATGTTTGTCTCTAAAACTGCAGCTGGATTGGATTGTCCTGCAGCACAGTGACCGCCTGCATGTCCACACAGTACACAACATCCGCTGATAATTGTCTTCATTTGGTTGCGCTCTTTTGAGTGTGTCGGTATTACGCTAGCGTGTGACACGGGGTGGCCTCTACGTGTTGCGCTGCTATCCCATTGATCTGCTAAAAGCGAACAGTAATTACCACTAATCCAAGTCAGAGGACATGTCTCTCCAGGGCCTCCATAGGCCATTATCTGCTGGTTCATTAAAGAAGAGGACAGTCCCAGCCTGACCCCATGGCGAGTGACAGGACACATGAGCTGAGCTAAGCATGAAACCTCCGCTGAGATAAACCAGCTGTGACACGCATGGCAAATGGAACCAATGTGGAAGTCCCAATCTTTATTTTTCTCAAACCCTTACAGGAAACAGAGTGGACAAATTAAGCCACGACAGCACAAGGAGAGGTTTGGTGACTGACTCGCGGTCTTACAGTGTGTGATGTGATCCTGCGATAGGGCATGTAATAATGGAATGTCAGCAGTATTAATGCAGTGGAGATTCGGGCTAAATGCAAGTAAAGTGGTTTCACCAACAGCTACAATGTTCCACTCAGCCTGCCTGTTATTTACTGCATGACCGCAAAATAATTGAACATCCCTGTGAACTGAGAGAGCAAAGAGCTCAGTGATTTACTGGCATTACATGCTTCCCACAGGTGATGTAGAAGTAAGGATTTGTACTTATTGCCAGGGTGCAAAATGTGGATGAAAAACTAAATCAACCCCTTTTCCTTGCAGAGAGAAGTTGAAATGTCATGTTGACTTGCAACAGTACAGCAAGCCTCATCAATAACCAGCTCATGTAAGAGACAGGGTTGGACTGACCTTTTGTTGAAGATGTATTGATCGTTGCCTTTTCAATGTATCCTTGTTTGTGTAACTGCATACTAAAAGAGAACATGCACAGAGCAGCAGAGGGCTGTTTAATACCTCAGATGTATTTATGTATTCGTCAGTGTTCATTAAGTCGTTCTAGCTTTAGATGCGTGTGGGAGTCATTGAGACCTGAGATCGCAAACGTGTAATATTGTCACTGTTAAAGTTGAACGATACCTAACTTATAGCCGTTCCATAGATATTGCATGGTGGCTGCTGCATGCAGGAACTCCTGCTAGATGTGTACCATATTCAACTTTTAGCTTTCTTATTTGATCTTACTTGTAATTTGTATTTCTAACTTATAAGTTAATAGGTTGTGCCCTCTCTAATCTTTCTAGTGGAGGGAGATTTGTTCTGCTGTTGTGTTAGCTGCCTTTTTCATACCAGGGAAAGCTGACGACGCTCAAGCTGGATATCCAACCCTGTCTCTTAAAAATTACGTTCCCAACTAAACTGCATTCTCAATTACGTTTAGCTAGAAACGTAATTTCTCCCACGTTACGTTTGTATCTCAAATACGTTTATTTTCTACATATCTTTGCCTTTTATTGTATTGCTTATAATAATGATAATAGTCATTTATTAATTTCATTTGAGAGCACACATTTGAAATCGAGAATCGGGCTTGATATATGGTTAAATTAAAATCAGTAGACGAGGCTGTAATTTCTCCAGCTGTTACTCTCATGAGCGAGAAAGACAATAATAGTTTTAACATGCCAAAAAGCTGCTGTGTCGTTTATTGCACCTCAAACATTAAAACAAATCCAGAGTTACGTGTTTCTGTACTTCCTCTAAGAAGAAGATCTCTGTGGCTTCAGGCTTGATCGCCGTTCAAAAGTGGGCGGGGCTGTAAAGTGACGTAGATTTTACTCTCATCTATTATTCAAAACCATTCTATTTATTCTAACGTAAATTACATGCCAGTGTTTTATCTTTTTATTTATTTGTTTTTATTTTAAATCGTATAATGTCGGACTTTTTTTGCCGTCTGTGAGGAAAATAAATGGGGCTAAGAATACTGAAATATGTATTTTTAAAATCTTTTTTTCCTTCTACTTTTTCATTCTTTTCTAAATAACACACTGTTATTTACTCAACAATAACACACAATTATCCTTGCTTTTATTTATTTGTTTAATTCTAATCAATAATCGGGCTTTTTTGCCGTCCGTCAGGAACTGAATTTCAAGTCACCGGAAACAGACGTAGGCGATACACACCCACTGATTACCCAAGATCCTCAGCTATGGTTGAAGCTGGGTGATTGTATGTTTTAGCTGCAATGCACGTTGGGATATGGTGTTTATGCGATAGGATATCCGAAAACATTGTCAAAAATGTCCTTAAGTCATCACATAACGGCATTGTAATACACGGTTTGGCTGCATTACATATTACATATCTACCGTAGTTCTCTATTTATAGAGCCCTGATGAGAAGACTTCTGGACAAACTGGAAGAACTGCCACCGAAACTGAATATGTGACGTGGATCATAAATATATCAGTAATTAAACTACATCTTCAATTTCTCTTCACACAATAAGTCTCCTTGCAGTATCAATACTAATTTCGCTGAATTTTATATGTGATCAAATTGGTAGATAGGTAGCGGTGCAGCTGTTTCAGAAATCAAATAATCCTTGAAGTGGTTTTGAACATGAAGTGGCGTTTAATCACGGCAGCATTTAGCTGTATCTACAGGTAGAAATCTCCGTCTTCCCTCTGCAGCTCACAGCTTGCCTGCATGCTCAAAAGGGGGCGGGGCCAGCAGCTACTGACCCAGAATCAGCGTTTCTCTAACAGGGCTGAAACAGAGGGATATGAGGGATGTCTAAAATGCATGATCTGTTTGGTATTTTGAGCAGAACACATCATATACATGTTTTATATATTTGTATATATCTGACACCCATAATATATGCCTAAAAATAGCATTATAGGAGATCTTTAAAGCTATTAAAGATACTGTGAGCATAAAAAGCAACCACTTGAGAGGCTATAACTTTCTGCAATTCATTGGATAAGAATCTGTCTGTGAGATATTTGTTGAGTTTTTTTAACCAAAACACAGGTGTCTTAAAATGTGTGAAGAATATGACATCTTCAGTTTATTTGATTGCCTATTAAACGTTCATACTCTAGGTACATTTAAACTATATCAACAATAAGTATCTAGTAGCTATAATAGAAGGAGTGGTTGCTAGGTTAAATATTCATAATTATTTTTGGTCTAAGGAAGAAATTCCATGAAATAGTCAAACTAATTAACTGTTGAGACCTCCATGACTTCATACTGACTACAATGTTTACTTGGACAGGCAGAAACGGTTGTTTTTATTATATATCTGTTTCTAATTAAGATATAAACTATGTATGGTGTGCTCCATTTGAACATACTCTCATGGAAATCATGCCTGGGAAACGTTTCAATGGTATAAAACAAGTGTTTGGAAGGGGACTCCATCGACACCTCAAACATCCGATAGCCGGGCTCTGTGCTCACTTCCTGCAGATCCATCCCCCGTGGCGGATCACTGTACCGAGCTGAGCTGCCTAACAGCAGCTGAGGGACGTCTGATGTTGAGATTAACTACCCTGATCCGGGTCCTTTTTAATAAGAATGCTCCCAAAATCTATGCAGAGAAGAAAAACTAAAACATTTCAGTTAATATTAGACAGATTTTGGGAAGGTATTAACATTTAAGGGACAGTGTTTTTATTGTCATTATTACTATTAGTGGTACAGTAGTAGTTGTAGTAGCTGCAGTAATATTCTAAATAGCTTTGGGCAAGGTATTCAACATTTAACAGTCTTTTTATAATTATAATTGTTTTTATTGATTTTATTATAATAGTTTTGTTTATTATTATTATAACAATTATTAGTAGCAGTATTTGTAGAAGTATAACGATTTCACTTTAGTAATATTAATATGCATTAACTTCATTTTATGCACATTTCGTTGTAGTTGATTTAATCCAAGACCCCTAGAAGTTGTAATATAAATATTAATTATAGTAATGATGATATGATAATAATCAAAACTAGCCCTAAATGTGGCGTGTTTAAATAAACGTAATACAAGTCGGGGTTTTAGAAAAAGCAGAAGGTTCCATTAGTGTGTACAATTCGTGAAATACAGACTAAACATCGTCCTAATTCGAGGACATTAGTTCCTCATCTAAAAATATTTTGAGAAGAAGCCGCAGATTCCTCCTCTGGGTTAGACGGTCCTCTGCATGTTATTTCCAAGGTTCAGCTCTGCGGGTTTATTTGTTCAGCGTTCGTCCCTTCCCTCTGACTCACGTTTCTACACCGACAGTCATTATGGAGGAGCCTTCCTGTAAAGATGCGGTGTGTGTGTGTGTGTGTGTGTGTGTGTGTGTGTGTGTGTGTGTGTGTGTGTGTGTGTGTGTGTGTGTGTGTGTGTGTGTGTGTGTGTGTGTGTGCCTTGTCTATGTTCTTAGGAAACCAGATAATTCACTTTAAACGGATTAAACAGAATTATCTCATTCAATTATTTAATTGAACAAAGGGCCTTAATACATTGCTTCATGTTATTATCTCAAATCAATTACCAGTTGTAAATCCTGTAAAGATGAATTTGATATAAGCTGAAAGCTCAATGGAACGACAATCTTCTATTTAAAAGATTGATTTTATTAAAGAAATATCCCAAACTTCATTAAATGAACAGAAGACTGTAATTAATACCTAAACCAGTGCTGAGGGCGTTATGGCCTCCACGCTAAAATACATCCCAGGTTATTTCTGGAAAAACACAAGAGCTCCATGGTCATTTTTAAGGCCTTTGTAAGTGTTAGTTTAAGGGATAGTAACCATTGCCTCGGCATGTTTTTTTCTGTCCAACATTCGTTTTTTTGTCATTTAAAGATTGTTTTTCAGACACAAAGAAGCACACAAATAGAAACACAAAAACATCAGGTTCAAATGAAAATAAAACACTTGTAACAGCTACTTTATGATAAAATGTTGAATTCTTCAAATGTGATTTATTGTGGAGTCTCTTGACAATGAGATCCATGATAAGAACTGTGAGAAGGACTTCTAAAAGTTAATGTTATAAGGTAAGGTTTTACTTATATAGAATACAAATGGTTGAAGCTGTATTCAACAAAGATAACACAAAGTAGAATAACTAACATGCTAATTATATCAGACCAAATAACAGAGTTAGAGATCACAGCTAAACTGATACTGTTAATGCTGAAATACATGTACATCTACATATTCATAACATGATATTATTTTCCAAGGATAGCAATACAAAAGTTATACATTCATCTACAAAGCCAGTCGAGTTAAATATATGGTTGGATTGTGTTGAATAGTTGATTGCTTTCATTGGTTGGACATGCAGAGCTTATCCTCGTCTAAAAGTTAAGAAGAAAATGAAAAGAGAAACTTTCTGAATAGCTGGTACATAACCTGGTATTTATCATGCTTGCATAAACATATTCAAAGCTTAAAGTTGTCTTGCTTCAGTCCAAGGCAGTAACCTCATAATTTCTGGCACTGTTTTATTCACATTACAATAAGACTACCAAGTGCACACTCGAGTTGGAGAGTTAGGAATAAAACTGACGATTTAGGACCTCCGCTTCCAGCCTGACTGTAAATTATATAGCTGGGAAAATGAAAGGAAGGAGTGTGAATATCTAAAGTGAGGCCAGAATCCCAGAAATGATGCCGCTCGTCAGCTAAACCTCTACATTTTTGTTTCGAAAATAGCCAGTTTCAGATATCCCTGAACAACCATGACTTCCAATTATGTTCGGCCCACCGCAGAGCAAATCCTGCAAGGGGCCAGTGCACTGAGCTCAATGGAAGAACAATTATCATATTGTCTCAGTCTCCACTGATGTCATGTTTGCACATTTAATGTGTAAATAGTCTTCACAGATTACACGAGAAGGTGAAGGGGATCTGACAATACCTGCAATACAGATCCCTTGTCCAAATATTGATTCCAGACACAGTAACAACCTATGACCTTGGGAATCAAGCAGCACAACCTTTTCAGAACATATTAGCCATTACTCACCTGCTTGGCCATTTCCTGTCCTTCCTCTGGCTGTTCCCCCCCCCCGACACATCCAGGGAGGGGAAAATAAATGCCAGTTTTCATTGGGTTATGGCCAAAACCGCCATGCCACTCAAAGTCAGGGCCGCTTGTGTCATTTTTCCACTGTGTTTCCGTGGTATATTTTGACAGGCCATTCCAGCCAAGCTTCGATAAATAGGGGGACGGCTTTTTTTCGTCTTCCATTTATTTTGTTTCCATCTAGAATGTGTTACACTAAAGAGGAACCCATGCTGATGTATGTGGCTGGCTTAAGAGTTGTATAACCAACGGGTCAAGGCACTGAAATCTAAATGTTTTTAATATTCATCCCATCGAACTGACTGCATGGTGCTGCAATTAACCTCTTGCCACATTGGTAGTTGCTGTCATGGTTTTGTGTCTTTATATCACTGTTGTACGGTGGCTGATGGGTGCCAACACCTTACAACGGTCAACACATATCCAATGGGAGGAACACGCTGCTGTTTCAAAAACGATGCAAATATAAAAACACAAATGTGCTAAAACACATGCAAATGAAGAATTATCCTCACCAACTTGATGGAACATGCGCGGAGTGTGTGGGAGAGAAACTCCCTCTGGACGGAACACAGGGATTTTAGCCTTTGCAGAAAACCCCCAAAAGCACAATAGGGCCTCTTTAATGGAAGTGGGCCATTGTAATGTGTTTGCACCTGTCGGCCGCATCTTTACAGGAAGGCTCCTCCATAATGACTGTTGGCTATGAAATGATGAGTAGCGGTTAAGATCGATGTCCTTTGTTCTTCCTTCAACAAGTCTGAAAAACACTTTTTCGGTGGTGATTTTCTGAAGCACTTGTATAAACAACCTAAGTACTTCTATGTTTCAAGGGTAAACAACACAAACCAAACCCTTTAACACATTTTCTGCTTGATAAAACCTTGTTCAATTTCCTGCGCTTTGTGCCCTGACAGGCCGGCTCTTCCCCGTATTCCCCTTCGACGTCGATTACAAAGAGGAGCGAGAAACCGGTCGATCAGGCGCCGCTCCCTCGTGAATGAATTTACTTCAATTAGAGGCTGCAGTCAAGCACAAGAGGACTGAGCGTGTCTTCTTTTATGAACATTTATTGTTACACAGTGTAATGACCATGCACGCTGTGACCCGGGCTAATGACACCATGGATTAACTCCAGCGGGTTGCCTTTAGGAGAGTCCAAAACTATTCCAAAGGTATTGATTTTGAGGCTTGCTGTGAAATTGAACTGTCAGGTGTTCCGCGGGGCCCTGATATGATATTGATCCCTCTTGCTTAGCGACCAACAAAGAGTCTGGTTACCTGAAACAGCCCGGTCGAGGGCAACGACTGGGGATCCCCACTCCCCCTTTTTAACTGCTTATTGGAATTTTAAATATAAAAGTGATAAACTCCTGCTCTGAGGAATATGAGTGTTGCCTCCAGACAGTTTCTTGCTGCTCTCACTCAGACCATTAGCCATGCTCACTGATGTGGATCCACTTCCACCTTCACAGCAAGTCTCGTGCCAGGCGCCATTGACATTGTGAATATGGCTTTGCCAGTGAGCGCAGGTTAAAGGGAACATTTGCAGAATAATCCATCTTCCCTGAAATACAATAGTACACAATGTAGTAGTAAAGTAATGAATGGGATCATTATGGTATTGTATGTTAAGAGCATATTGTGTGTGAACTAAATTAAAAAAGAACAAAGCCTAACAAGATGTGGAATAAAAAGCATCAAGGTGAAACAAAAAAAAAAGCCTCTTTTAGTAGGTTCTTCTTATTCTCTGAAGTTAATGGGGTACGAAGTTACGATGGACAACGGTAAATCTCCCTTCTCACGTGCTAGAAAACTAACAAGGTCAAGTGTCGGTAAATGTAGTGCAGGGGACCAACCACGTGAGGAAACCTGTGCGGAAAAGGGTTACAACAAAGAACGGGAGGTGGTTATCGTCCCTCACCTAGGTCTAGCAATAACAAAAGCAGGCTTTAGCTATAAAAATGCTAATATAACGTGTGTTCAACAGGATGACCCAGGTGTCTGCCTGGATTCAGTTTGCCGAAATAAAGTTATGTTGCATCGTCTGCCTCCAGCGACTTCGTAAAGTGTTGCGATGGAGGTCCAGACTCTTCAAATGGCCCAGGCCAAGATCTCTTACAACAAAGAGCCTGCTTGAAACCAGCAATGGCACACAGTCGATATAAGGTCATCTCTTGAGGGAGACACACAAAAAGACGGAACAAAGAAAGAAGGTTGTTGAGAGGAAGAAAAAAAACACTGCAGCTTTATTTCTCTCACAATGCTCTCCATTTTAATTAGGGTGTCTTCATCCCAGCTGAGTGGTGTCAGTGAGTGCATGGAAGCAATCAGCACCCCGCGTGGCAGGAGTCAAACTGCTTTGATCAGCTCATGGAGACTGATCCACAGTGACTGGGCGATCTCTCCGGCCTCCACATGCCAGCCAGGACCGCCGCCGCCGCGATGGCAACCTGCGACCCCTCCTCGAGGCACTCACGCTCGGAAAATGTTAATGGCAGAAGACTGTCCTAATGTGACACTGTCTTCCCGGTGTTTTATCTGTCTGTGTGTTATTTGAGAAGCTGCAATTCATTTGACTTCATGTGGAGCCCTAATCAGTCACACAGAGCGCGCTGTGATCAATGTTAGTGAAGCCTCCGCTGCGTGGCGCCGAGAAACACATAAAGGTGGTTCATTTCAAGAGGCAAGGGAAGCCAATGAAGAAGTGCTTTAAACCTGCAGGCTCTCTGATGGCAGGCAGGGGGCATTCCAGTGGTGTGAGCCCACTTCTCGCTCGATGTATTACCTCAGCTGACAGTTTATGATCTTCTTCATTAGAGCATGATACTAATTGTGTAAGTTATTGTCCCATTAAGAACAACATAGACAATAATGATTCAAGCTTGCCATTTTAAGGTTGCAATCACGGTGTTGTTGGGGGGTTCAGTTGCTCTAAAACACACTGGAAGTCATGTTGCTTGTTACTTTAAGAACATTACAAACAAGGATGTTTTTTGCTGGCCAAAGCATAAGTCCTGTGAATAACTAATGAGTATAGCTCCCATTGTTCTGTGACCTGTCACTCATCAAACCGGGGGTCATATTTCATTATGTCAGGGGTCACCAACTACATTTGTCCAAGATACGTTCACGGGCCAGCGATTTTTATATATAGCCTAGAATGGTGATGTTGTTGACCGGGTGTCAACAAGACGTTGTAAAAAAAAGATTGAGTGGGGGCGAACGCACTAACCACTCTGCCAACGCCACAGTCGCCAACGCCACAGTCGCCAACGCCACAGTCGCCAACGCCACAGTCGCCAACGCCACAGTCACCCCCGCCGTGCGGGCTGGAAGAGAATGTCTGGCGGGCCGGATGTGGCCCGCGGGCCACCAGTTGATGGTCACTGCATTACTTGTTCATTTGTTTCTGAAGTTTTACCCATGGATGTATAAAGAATAGTTGTACAGCAAAGTTATTGTCCGTGGGGACTTCCGCCAACAATCTTGATTCTCATTGGCCAGAAGACTCGAAAAAGCATCAGCAAAGATGTTTTATTGAGAAGATGATCACTACGTGACAGAAGTTCTCAACACCGTTTATGCTCTCCGGTACCTCCAGTCCAACGTCTACTGCATGCACAGCGTTAGAACATTGGGCCTTCAAAATAAAAGTTGTAGTTTTTGAAAAAAAAAATTATCTTTTTTTAATTTCTTTTTTCTTCACTCACACATCTGCGACCCACTCAAAACGGGTCCGCAACCCACCAGTTGAGAACCACTGCTCTAACACATGTCAAACTCAAGGCCAAATCAGGCCCGCAGGATAATTTCTAATTCCTATTAGATCTGGCCCGCTGGTATATTGCACGCACACCTTCACTCCATCCTGAGGGTTTCCTCAGCTCAGAGCCTGAGCCCAAACACTGATGAACTTGCACCAGGGCCGGACTGGGACAATAAGTCAGGCCGGGAATTATACACCCAGCCAGGCCACTACCAGTTTTTTGTGCCATTTTGCTGGATTTATTTGTCAATTTTTACAGCGTTGCTGCCCGTAGTGATAGCGCTCTAAATCTACTACCCAAAAATAAACATATGGACATGGGTTACTATTTAAAAAAATGTGCAAATCTATTTAGGAACCTATGTGAACATATTTTAAGTGGGGGTGGACCTCAAATCCTATAGGGGGCATGCTCCTCCGGTAAAAAAAATGTTTAAATGTTGGACTTAAATGCATCAATCTGGTGCATTTTGAGGGGGAAATAACGAGACTACACCCATATGAAACATAACTGTATACATTTAAATAATCATAAAATCATAATAACATGGCCATAACCAATAACATCCCATATCCAATATGAAAAAACGTTGAAACTTGTTTATTTATTTGTTTTTGGTTCATTTATAGTTGTGAGTTTGTCTGTGCTCCTGAACCAGCCTCACCTGTCTCCCTCCTCTCCTCCTCTTTGAGGCAGCAGCAAAGACTAGTTTTAGCTCTCAACAAGTTTTAATAGTTTATCTTGCCTTTTTTCACCTAGTTAACGTTTTTATTTTTTTTATTATTCATGCATATTTTACTAATCACTCCCCCCTCAAATGGGAATATGTGTTTACATAAATGGTGACCAAACCGTTTGAGACCCACAGAGAACTTAGACTAAGTTAACTATCTAAACACTCAGAGAGTCCTTTACCTCACCTGAGCTGTAGTTATCAGTCTCTCAGTCTGACAGGAGAGGACTCTCCCCCCACCTTGTTGTTGAAACAGTTCCTTATATCCGTTAGCGCAGCTAGCTAGCACCAGATGCTAACAACAACAACAAAACACGTAACCGGTGCGCGCGCTTTATCTCACTCGCTCGCCCCACACATAACACACACACCCTCCTGAGCTTGAATGACACACAGAGACCAATCGAGTATGATCTGTATGAAAGTGGCCATGTCGGCAGGCCACATCATGTAGACAGCCAGTCACCCTCTGTGAGGCAGAGTCAGACCCACATTTGCGCAGCGTTGCGTTCACAATACATACGTATATAAAAAAAAAAAATCCTCAGGCCAGCAGGCCACTTAACAGGCCAGGCCATCGGGAAACCTCCCGGTCCTCCCGATGGCCAGTCCGGGCCTGACTTGCACCCAAGATGAGATGCCAAGTGTCTGCTTGAGCTAGCATCACAGAGCAGCACACTGAGTTTCAATGGATGTTTCCTTTTGCACTTTTTTTCTCGAGACAACAGGGCATGTTTTTCTTTGAGGGGAATTGTTTTTTGGAAGCTGTTGTTGGCCTGTGGAAAAATGTAATGATAAGAAATGACTCCGGAGAAGTTGCAGATAGAGCCATAAGAAATTAATGTAACTGATTATTTAAAGGGGACCTATCATGCAACATGCACTTTTGTACGTCTTTTATACATGAATATGTGTCCCGGTGTGTCAGGGAACTCACCAAGTGTCCGAAAACACAACCCTCTCTCTTTTCCTCCGTACTCAAATCTCTAAAAACGGGCCTGCAACAGATCTGATACCAACTGATACAGATTTGAAAATAGTCTGACGTCAGTGACGAGGAGCTCCGCCTATATGGGCAACTCTCAACCAATCAGGGGAATGAGAGGTTGCCGTGGCATGGTAACAGCATGGTAACAGCATGGTAACATGACTAACTTGGCCCCCTCCTTTGCAGGGGGGCGTGGTCAGCTGCAGCTCATGCAAAGACAGGGTGGAGGAGAGTAAAATAGAGCAAAATGAGGCATGGCTAAAATGCATGATCTGTTTGGTATTTTTTTTTAAAAAACGTATAAATATACCTTATATAGGTATGGCCCTACAATATATTATTCAAATATAGCATGATAGGTCTCCTTGAATGTTTAATGTTGGCAATACTTTAATCTTTGTTAGTTCCAGGTTTAATATGTGCAATAAGTTCATTGCAATAAGTCTTGCAATAAACATTGAACCAGTCCAGCCCTCGACTAGTGCTGATTTTTTTATTTTGGCCCACTGTGTATTTGAGTTTGACACCCCTGCTCTAACAGATGAGATGGGTTGTCCACCATTTTCTATTGAATGAACAACTTTTCACAAGCTGAGTCTGCCTTTCTGCCCAGTTCCCCATTTAACCTCACAGAAACATATGCAAAGCCTCTTCAGGTACGCATTTCTGTTTGACACAACCTTAGGCTACGCACGCCTTAATCCTTATTGAAATAGGGTCGGTGTGTGTGAGTTGTTACACTGTGCTCTCTCACCGTCACTGCAGGAAATGGGATGGAATGCAGACCAGAAGTTAAAGTTGGGACGGAACAGCCTTCCTGCTGTGATTTTTAAATCACTTTTTATTATAAAAACCTGCCCTTTTAATCTGTGAATTGTGTGCAAGTGTGCATGAAGCAATGTATAATTTATTGCGATGAATGTTCCCTCCAGCACATAGAGCCAATTGAAAGCCATTCAGCTCCCCACACTACTGAGTTCACAAAATGACTGAGCAATGTTCGAGTCAGGTGGGCAGGAAGCTGCAGGACATTTCAGCTTTCCTCAAAAATAAAAACGTATCCAGTCTATGTAAGTAAAAAATCATAGCTTAGGAAAGTTTAACTTTCTAAGCTAATCAGACTCAAGCATTCATACATTCTGGAATATATATAAATTGCATATATAGTGGTGGTCGTAATCATATTCTAAAGGCTAAATAATGCTGAAATAGGCATTAAGCTATCATATATATTTATGTTAATATATAATAGGGAGTTGGATTGCACAAATAACCCCTGGCCATCGACTCAAAGTCCCCACAGACTTTTCAATATTAAAATTCCACCTGCATGTAATAAGATACATTATCAGTTTCAAATGTTCTGGGGGGGTTCCTTATGTGAGCCAACGCTTTGTTTTCTCCACCACAGTAAGGCCATCACTACCAACAGGGTGTCCATCCCCCGTCACACGGCATTAGCATAATGCTATCTTCTTTCTCCTCTGCTCATTGTTTTCTCATATTCCCATCTTCAAATCTGCTCTGCTGCTCTTCCATTCACTTTGTTGCCCGCCCGCTGTGTGTGCAAACAGGAAGTGTACAGTAAGGTGCCTCCACTGCTCTGTCCAACCGCCCCCTACTCACCTCAATATGAACTCATGCATAACATTCACTTTGTATATAGTTCAAAGAATATCTTTATATTATAGACTATCCTATATATTTCTGAGTATGTGCATCCTCTGTTCTGTGTTTTTCTTTTAGTTTTTAACAAATCATGTTAATTCACAAGTCATGTCTGCCTTCAAGTCAATTCAAATGTCTAAGGAAACACGGCACTCTGGGATCACAAGGGATCTGAAATATCACAACTCTGTACATGTGCTTTAAAATGCATGCACACCAAAAATGTTGTATATATATATATATATATATATATATATATCTGGAGAGGCTGCCTTTGAACAAAATAGTTTGAAGTAGCCACAGACTGCTGATCGCAGAGTCCAAAAAAATGTAATTCCCGATACCAGCCCAGTCACTAAGAATAGTTTTTAGAAAAGTAAGTTCCAACAAACCACGGATACACTACATGTTCCTCTCGGGGAGTTTGTGTCCGTATGAAACCAGAGCCTGTTCCTGACAATGCCACTGAGTCACATGACGTTATGTCTGTGGCTTTTTATAACCCAAATCCACCATTTTTTCCTAAACCTTCCCAATAAGTAATGTTGCTTAAACATACCCGATCGTTTCATAATGATAACCACATGGCATTGTGCATTTCTACGAGTGGGATATAAGAGTATAATAAAGAGTATTTGTGGTTCAGAATGTTGTTTTGCAGAAATTAAGAATGCTTGCATTTTCCCTGCATCAGGGTGACTTTGTACATGAAGTGCAATACAATAAAATGATTTGACCGCCTGGTTAGGAAAACGGGTATGTATGAGTGAACAAAGTATTTGAATCAGCAAAGTGATTAATGATTTTCAACATTAATGGCTAAGGATCTTTCCTAAATCTGAAAGGAAACCCCTTTTTAATACCACAAATCTCTGAAAGTATATTTTCTTTGGTTAGTTTATTGCAATTGAAAAAAGGTATTCTGTAAGTTAAGTCAAACAGCCTCTAGCACTGTCTGTTACAAGAAGAGGAATTGAATACAAGAGCGTCTCCAACATAGATAGGTTCCTCATAGTACAGTTCGCTGCAGCAGTGAACACCCATCCTGGATACCGTTTGGAAACGGGTGGAACGGAACAGCTGAATGCTGTGTTCGGGACGTGCAGGTCACAGACAGTTGAGGTCACGCTCTATAATTGCGCAGTATGACATACATATCCCGTACAATTTCAGAGAAGGAAGCACACTGCATGCAGTCATAATTCAACGCCTGAAGCAGAGGCAGGTGAACGCAGAGAAAGGAGGCATGAGTGTGATGAGAGAGGAACAAAAGAGATACGGAGCCAGAGAGGGGATACAGACATGGTGAGGCTTCTCTCCAAACCACATTCCTCTCCTGCCAACCCCTTTTCTTTCCCTCCCTCCGCTCCCTGGTTGAAATCTATTTATTCTGGGACTGTTTCTCCTCTGTGAACTCTTCACTCACAACATGATGGATGATTAAGTGATTATAAAGAGTCAGCGCTCTGCACTAAAATCATTGTTGAATATCCCACACATCCAACTCAAGCACAACCTCATGTCTTTCCCCATTCTTCATCGCGGCCTGTCCCTGTAAGCTTGTCATCTGTGCTAGTACTAATTGGCTTATTTCCCAATGCCTGTTAATGCCACAATAAGCTCTCGCACATCATGTCACGATAGCTAACGAATAGTAGAGCCTCCAAAAAACATGAATTTGGTTTAACAATTATTGGGGCCAAGTGTGAATTACATTATATGCGCTATTTATTCCTCACTGGAATGTGAGGGAGACAGTTTCTGCTGTGAGCCAAAGTCTAAAGCTGTAAATGCTGTTAGCACGTTTCATGTTCACGGTACCATCATCGCCCTGTCACAGAAACAGGCAGCCATGTTCTTTTTTTTATTTGAATTCATCCAAAGGGTCTTTTCTTTTTAAACACACCCAGTTTATCTTCCACGGTGCAAATGTCTTGCTCGTTATGTGTAAATGTTAAATATCTGTTACTTTCATGAATGCCAATCCTCTCCGTCCTCTTGCAGGCCTTTTCATTTAGAGTGAACAAATAAACTTCTCTTCCTCAGTGCTCATTTTCCAACGTTGGGAAAAGTGCTCAGATCTTGTGCCTAAATAAAAGTAGCAATACCAGAGTGTAGGAATACTCTGCATTCAAAATGTTACTGAAGTAAAAGTAGAAACGTATTACCCCCTAATCCCACCAGGAGCGTCTGCGAGGCGCTGCGGCTTTTTTAGCGATCGCGGCCACTCTCGTCAATGGGTGCTATTCCACCAGACCCGCTGCGCCGTGCTGCGCCCCGCTGCGCCCCGCTGCGCTGCGGTTCGAAGCGTCCCAGAAGCTCCTCGCCGCAAGACATTTCTAAAATATAGGATGAATCCTATTTTTGACGCGGCGCGGCGCAGCGCAGGCAGGAAGTGGAACGTTCATCCAACAACTGCGAGGCTGCACACACGACGCTCCGCTTCCGCAACGTTTTGAAACGCGCCTGGTGGGTTATGACGCAGGAGGAGGTCGCAGCGCGGCGCAGACGCAGCGCAGACGCAGCGCAGACGCAGCGCAGACACTTCCGGTGGGATCAGGGGGTTAGCATTAAACTATACTTAAAGTAGCGACAGTAAAAGTAGTCATAGTGCAGATTGGTCCATTTCAGAATAATATATCTGATATGTTTTATAATGATTGATCATGAAAGTGTTCTCAAAGCTGGTGAAGGTGCAGCTAGTCTGAATGACTTTGTAGACTGCAGGGTAGCTGGTGGATTTACTCCAGGTGGAACTAAAGTCTGATTCAACACTTGGTTAGATTTCACATCATTCATCCACATCTGTAAAGTAAGGAACTAATAAATATAGGAGAGTAAGTAGCAACACATTGCAATACTCAAACAAAGTACAAGTATCTAAAAATTGTACTTGTCTACAGTAATTGAGTAAATGTACTTAATAACTAAACAGCATGTTCCCGGTGCCAGCATCGCCCTGTCACAGAAACAGACAGCCTTGTATTGAATCCAAAACGTCCCACTTTTTAAACACCGAAGTTTCCCTTCCACAGTGCTCACTTGTGGCTCATTATGTGTAAATGTTAAATACCGGGTTCTTCCATGCAGGCCAATCCTGCCCATCCTCTTCAGGCCTTTTCATTTAGAGTGAACAAATAAACAGCCGTGCCAGCCTGCGCGCACACCCCTCACATAGCATGGAGGGCGAGTAGAGAGAGAGACAGGAGAACTTAAAGAGAGGAAAATGCTGTTGCTTTTACACTGCCTTGTCTGGGTTTTTTCACCCACGGCGGTGCAAAGTGCAAATTGTGCGTGGCCGGAGCTGGGGAAATCACAAAACAAGCACTCTTTTGTGAAAGAGGGATCGGGTCTGGGAGCCGGCGAGTTTATTTGTGTTGCTAAGCTATAACAACAGACACACTTTGCATCGTGGCAAAAAGAGCGGGGTGAGTTCACTTTAATATCACAGCTCCTCTCTTCGTGATTCCACGGAGGTGAGAGCACTCTGAGAGACGAGGAGCAGTTAGTTTGGCTGTTGACCTTGGAGAGGTAATCCATATAACCGCACTAAAGACTTGTTTGTGTACACTGTGTATCAGATGCTGTGGCTTTGAAACTTTCATTTAGATTATTTTCACATGTAAACAATCATCATGTACACCCCAACCGAGGTTCAACATGGTACAGCTGAAGGAACAGTTTGAAATGCAACACTAACGGCCCGTCTACACTACAGGCATCAAAACATCTTGAAGCTGGGCGTGTCTGAGGCTTGGCGATTTCTCGTGCCCAAGGCGACCAACAACCAATCAGGAATCTCCCTCCCGCCCCCGGCATACAAAGCAATAGCAATGTTAAAACGAAGTAAACTGGATATAAAATCCCCAAACAGGCGAAAACCTACCAGTTCCACCCACTGTCTCTGCCACCTCCCTCCATGCCTGGCTCCTCCGGTTTGTATCCCGGTAGATGAACAGAGACTGATCATTCAGCACCGGGTGATTCACTACCGCTCCATTTTTTTGAATATGAGGAAATGACCTGCGTAGTCTCTCCCAGCATACACGCGGTTTGATTGGCTAGCGCTTGTACTGGCAGATTTGCATACGCAGGATTTGATTGGCTGATGCCAAGCATTGAGCCTCAAAAGTTGAACATTGCTCAACTTTTGATGCTCGCGATGCTTGCAAAGCCACGCTCCGCTCCCCACAATGCAGTTCGGCGAAGATTCAAAATCAACTACGTCACCCCATTCAAGTGAATGGGCGAAGCGTTGAAAGCATTTGTCGATGCCTGTAGTGTAGACGGGCCGTAAGAGTCTGAAGTCATGCTAGCAGCAGAGGTTGAGGGCTGCATTGGGATCTGAAACAAATGTAGCTAACAAAAACCAGGTGTCAGACTGAACGAGAGGGGTCTGCCTGCAGGCCTCCACTCTCAGGACAGTTCCGGTGCAGGCTGCACTCTCAGGACAGTTCCGGTGCAGGCTGCACTTTCAGGACACCTCCACTGTCAGTACAGGAAGTGACATTCTGACGAGCACGTTTTTTCCCCGCCCAACGAAGGAAGTGTTTGCAGTCAGTAAGGTGCGTGACCTGTTTGCACTATCCAAAACAATGAATGCAGTCTAAATGTATTGTTTCGCAGACAAGACAACATTTATCGATATAATATATATATACTTGCAGAGCATATCATTTGCTTATCATAGGCCACCGATGCCGCTATGCACCGATGCCGCTATGCGTCTCAATATCATCTGCGGTAATACAAAAGAAAGTTGATGCAGATGGAAGGCAATTGAATGCACTCATTTACTCATTATTGTGATAAATGGAGACAAGCCGGTATGTCTTATTTGCTACGAGGCAGTGGCATTGCGTGAGAAACCTTAAGTAACCGTGTGTGTGTGTGTGTGTGTGTGTGTGTGTGTGCCCACCCACACACAGTATTTCCGTGTCTACATACATGCCGATGTACAAGCATGTGTTTTTTTTACTGAACTAATTTTTTTAATAAATTGTGCAATAGTTGTACACTTGAATGTCTGCTTGCAATTCTTTGTCATAGCTTTCTGCTTTCACAGCTTTATTAATTGCGTTATTACTAAAACCAATAATGCAGAGGCAATTGTGTAATGTGAAAAGAAAAAATATATATAGTCTTTTTACGTTGTTAGCTAAGTGTTTGTCAGTTCGGCTTTATTACACGTTTGTGTAAAGAGGTTAGCAAGGGTAGGTCTGCATGTGTTGTTGCTGGCAATGACACTGATGTCTTTTAAAAGAAGAGATAATACAGATTAAGTGGTTCTATCATTTCTGGCCGTTAGTTGTAGAATGTAATGTGTAGTGAAATAAGCTGTGTTCACACTTAAACAGCGTGCAAAGACTGGCCGTATGAAGTATTGTTTTAATTGAAGTTTTAGTACTTTACATTTTGTAACATTTGTTCCTGTTTTTTGTCGATGCATCTTTGAATCCTCTGGCCTGCAAAGCCTGCAGTGAAACGCTGCACAACATGTTGCAAACTGTTCCACTGTCCTTTGTGCCCGGAATTCAAACCCTGCGCATAATGTTTAAAGGTAACATACACATATACTGGATGCTTGTTTTTGTTCCTGTTTCGTGTCTGTCATTGGCAAACTTATTTTTCTTGACTTTCTCTTAGATATGGCAATCTCCAAGTGCCATTTAACCTGCAGAGACTTGGCTCACTTCCATTGCCCTCAATGTGCAACAACCATTGTAAGAAGAGGAGATATGGAGGGACACCTGGAGGCTTGCCACAAGTTGCCTTCCACATCAGCTTCTGAACATTGCCCTGGTCCATCCTCTTCCTCACCGCAACCCAACACATCAGCTGTGCTCTCTCTCCTCCCCTGCGAGATGGAGTTCATGACTTTATGAGCTGTTCATGAGCACTCATGAAACATTCATGAACAACTCATTATATGTTCACTTGTCATGTTCATGAACCAAAATTCTTAAAATGCTCATGAACCATTTTAAAGAGCAGTTCATGAAATTATTATGAACATTATTCATTCATATAAAATTCCTGTTTTGCTCATGACAGACTTTTATGAGCAATTTATGAACTTATCATGATCCAGCCAATCACAACATTATAATTAAAACCCCAAAAAGTGTGCATGAGCATTTCATGAACTTTTCATGACTATGAGCATTTCATGAATCTTGGATGATTGTGGCAAGTTCAGAATATTTTTGAATATTCATGAGCACTTTATGAACTTTTGATGATCAGTGTGATGTTTTTAAAGACCTCTTGAATATTATTAAATATCTACTATTTGAACATTTCTTTATTTTTTAAAACTTTCAATCTTAAAACAAAACAATAGTGAATTTGAAACTGAACATTATCTGTATTTATTTTGGTGACATTCATATCATTTTATGGTTTATCTGTACTGTTTGAGAAGCAGTACGAGTAAGTAGCGCCAAGGTGGAACCTTTGGCAGGTGAGCGGTGACATCTGGGTTACCTTAGGGGGGACACTAAGCAATCCTAAGCAATAAGCAATAAGCAATCAGAAGCAATCAAGACGATCAACCGGATCCTGTGTATAATTATTGCTGCTTACTTTTCTGTTTTCTACAGGTCAGTACATGATGAAAATGATCGATGTTAACTTGTGTGAATTAGATATGATGTTGGAGATGTTTAGGAGAGTGTGTCAGAAAGTTTTGAGCATGTTTGACATAGTAACGGTATTTTAAAAATACTAAACTGTCGGCAACAATAGATGCCATTTTCGCGGGCTTCAGCCGCGCCTGGGTAAATGTGACCTGAGCGAAGGCTCGCAGGCAGGTTATCTGCTGCGCACGGGTAATATGTTTTGTTTACCTGAGTGCAGTCTTGCAGGCACATTGCCTTGTTTTTTGTTTATTAACATTGACAGTGTATTTTTGTGATCTCCATAATATCTTATATTTGGTAAAGATAGATATATTGATAGAAAGTATTATTTGATAGCGTTATGTGTTTATATTGACTGTTGAATTTCTCCTTGAGATACAGTGACAGACGGATAACTTAAATGGAGAAATGTGATGTTTGTAAAGTACAGCTATTTGAATGTAACTGTGTACTTTGAATTTTGAATAAGAAGCATTCCAGACGATCAACCGGATCTTGTTTATAATTATTGCTGCTGCACTTTTCTGTTTTCTACAGAAATCATTTATTGTTGCTGTGGTACCCAAGCTTTTGGGACCCGTAACACATTCTTTTGTGCAACTGAGTATCAAGAACTGTGCTTCAAATAGTGATAGGATTAATTGTAGTGCTCCACCTGTATATATGTATGTTTGTATGTTAATTTGAGTAAAGTTCCATTGTGATTGACATAATTGTTGTTTTCTATAGTTGCCAATTGACCCACAGTCAATGGTTCATGAACAGTTCATGTACATGAACAGTTCATAGCCAGCCATTGAATTATATTCAGTGACTGGGTATGAACTGTTCATGAAGTTGTTATGAACAGTTCTTGATATGTTCTTGGTTGAAAACTGAATATCCCTACACACTCACTGAAAACTCCATTTCATGAATTGTTCATGAACCTGCCTAAAACCATATTCCATGAATTGTCCATGAACCATTCCAGCACAGGAGTTTCATGAGTAGTTCATGAACTGCCCTAGTGCCATTTAATGTTCATGACACTTTCATGAACAGTTCATCAACTTTGTTATGAGCTGTTTATGAGCTGTTCATGAATATGGTTCACTGATATTCCATGAACTTTTCATGACAAGTTCATGAACAGTTCACTATCATAATGCTTCCAAAAACAATGGCGTCCCCCACTCCCGGCTTGATTGCAAAAGTGGCTGACTTTGAAACTTCGAAACCTGGATCTTCATCCCCACTGGTATCATCTTATGGTGTCCAATTTACTAAATTAACAACTAAATCAACTCTGAAAAAGGTCAAATGCCCACACTGCACCCTGATTTGCGACCAAAGAAACCTGGGCAAACACATCAAGAGGAAACACACAAAAAAATCAAAGGACATAACGGAAATAAATCATTTAAAGAGTGTCTGTGTAGATGCAACATTGGGGATATCTGCAGTCCAAAAAGCAAGTCACGGCTTCTCTGTGCCAATACATATCCAAATGTTCATAACATTCAGTGAAAGTTGGAAGTTTGCAGGCAGTATCACTTAATGGCTCTGAGAAGTGGATTCATATTTAGCCATTGTGAACACATCCGGTCACTGGAGTACTGCAGTGAAACAGCTACCGAAGAATGTCTAAAGGAAGAAATCTTATCTGAAATGGTGGAGTTGAAATTCTTTGGTGAGGCTAAAAGGGCAATCTGTGTGAAAAGGCAAACAAATGCCCAGACAGCCCACGCCCCTCTGTGTCGAAGTGGCATTTGAAGAGACCCACAGGCAATATTGTTTTTCGATCCATGAGCCGACTTTGAAACAATATAGTCGCCTTGGGAGAGTCATGGTGACATAAAATGTACCAGCCAGAACATGGCATTGTCCCTGCGCCAAACCAAGAATGCCATGTGTGCACAAAAACATAGGCAAATGGCATTTATTTCAAACAAACCGGGAGAGATTTAGAACAGAGACTGGCTGCTCAAGTGCACCTCGACAGCATCAAGACACTGTCTATCCACCATTGGCTGAAGACTTGAAGCGACTTGTGGAGTACATATTTAGTGATAAAAAGCTTCCAGCCGACCTACCAGATGACCTTGTTACACCAAAGGCACCAACAGAATACATGACAGAGATCCAACAGACCCTTTGCACCGTCTGTCCAGGCTCAGTTCTTCTGGAGGAGTCGGCAAGAATCACCAGAAAGGCCAGGATAATCACCAAGAATGGTGTAATTGAAAGTTATTAATGGTTCACCTCATATTATCACATTTTCAAATGTTTACAAATAAAACAGTGTTCGTTAATTATTTGTCTTTTATTATCATCAGACGTATCAACATATTTCCGGCGATGCCCACAGTGCCACAGGATATATCGATACCAGGAATGGCAGGACAGTCTTCACGACGTTGATGACCATGTCATATTGAGCCTTGAGCTATGTGTTTAGTTGAGAGCCAGCTCACAGGTAAGGGCGATGGTGTTTGGGGTCAGGAAAAATGCTGAAGTGGTTTTTTTTCTGTGTTGCTTAGAAACGTTTTGTTTATCCGAAATATACACAACTACAATACTCAAATGTTGCCCCTCTCTCTTTTAGAACAATGTTTCCGTGTCCAAGGTGTTAAACTCCCTGGAAGTTGTGAGGAAAGTAACATGTCCTGCCAGAGACACTATCCTCCATGGGTGCATGCACTTTGAGGCATTGATGACGACTAATGATTATCCTACGCTTGTGTTTGCTGGCTACTGTCCTCCAGTAGTCGTGATGGACCTGCACACAAGGAGTGTTCAACTTGCCTGGTAAGTCCCAATGTCTCATGTTTATGTTAATGATAATCTTGAGTTGGTTACAAATATAAGAGTAAGTTAATGTTTGTTTTTTTATTTCAGTGAGTGATCTGAAAGAGGCCTCTGAGAACTATATTGGCGAAGTTAACATTGAAGAGTTCTGGGATTCTGTTCATCGTGAGATGATTGCTCGTGGCTTTTTCCAAAGTATTAACATGCTCTTGCATTTCTCCTAATTAGTATTTCCCTTTGTATATACCCCTTCCATGCACCTTGCCATATTATGAATGTATTGTTTGTTTTTACCCAGGTCGTGCAAAAAACAGCTTTGCTGTAAATCCTAGTTTTGAGCACTGGGCCATGGACTGGGAAGAACACACGCAGATCAGACACAGTGTCGAACACAGAGTTAAAAAAAGTATCCTCTTCAAAGTCCTCCCCTGAAGCGGAACTCAGCATGGTGTCAGAGGATCGTCTTGTGGATGAGCTTAAGAAGCAGAAGGTACAACTGTTTTATGTATGTTTGTTTGAGTTGTGTAATGCCATGTTGTCCTCCCTATGCCGCTAGAAGAAAAGCCTCCCGTCGGGGAGTCTGTATTTCAAAAGGTTTCGACTGTGCGCACGCTGTGCATGGCCTGCAATTTAGATTCAAAGGGATCAAGGGATGATCTTGTCAATAGACTAAGGGAGGAGATGAAGACAAGACATGGATATGACAAGATATTCCAGAAAATATGGGGGGCGTCTGGCAGAGGTGGGACCAAGTCATTGTTTTGCAAGTCCGAGTCAAGTCTCAAGCCAGGATGGGCAAGTTCAAGTCAAGTCCTAAACTTTGACAAAACGAGTCTTAAACAAGTCATTGTGTGCTTTTCACCAAATGTAATGACATCGATCAACAGAATAATACTTAATAATCAAACTGCTCTTTATTAGTCACATTAATAATTTAATAATCCATTTTCTAAGTAACGTGTTTTTCTTCTATTTTAAGAGGGATCAGTAAGGTTAGGCTACCGTGACGGTTTGATTCAGAAGGAGTTTAGTGTATAAGATCCCTGATGTTGAGGAAACCAGAATGTGTATTTCCACTGTGTACAACATGTTGTAAGGGACCCACAATCCATCTTTATGCAATGGATAATGTGCAGCCAGGCGGTCTCTATGGGGAAGAGAACACCTGCATCTAGATCCCTCTTCAGGTGGTACTTTAAGTATTTTGATGCTAATACTTTTGTACTTTTACTTGTAACATTTTGAATGCCGGACTTTTTATTGTAACCGAGTATTCCTACACTCTGGTACTTTTACTCAAGTACAAGATCTTAACTTCTCCCACCTGACAATAAATCCTGAGTGGTTACCAAAATAAAGGTAACCAAAAAAGGTTATTTTCATTTTACAAATCCTGCACTCGGCTTTGCTTTCTCCAGTATCATTGAAAAGCAGCCAGACGCTGCTTATTTTTTCGGTTTTCGCTCATTTCCTGACTTTTTCCGACGCGCTTCCATTTAAATCCGTCTCCCTGTCGCTCTGTGCAGCTGGCCTGTACCACTACACCTGCTGTGCCCCACACCCTTCTTTCACATAATGGTATGATCCTAGTGTGTCCTCGCATATGATTGGCCGCATGGTGGCCCAGCTAAATAAAGTCCCGCCCCTGCCTGCAAGGATTCTCAGCAAGAGTAGGAGCGGCTGAAGATTCTGCTCTCCCCGACGGGAGTCTTCTCTTCTAGCGGCAGCTCGCGATCGGCGTGTTGGAGACGTCTGAATTAAAGTATCAAGTCACCTCAAGTCAGAAGGCTCAAGTCCAAGTCAAGTCCCGATTCATTGGTGTTCAAGTCCAAGTTGAGTCGCAAGTGTTTTGTGATTTTGTTAAGTCGAGTCTCAAGTCATCAAATTGGTGACTCGAGTCTGATCATGTGACTCGAGTCCACACCTCTGGCGTCTGGTAAGGGTCACACATTGTTCATAAAAACAATTAGAGATTTGCACATTTACTATATAACTTTGTTTTTCACATTCCCTTCAAAGGTGGGTGGTCAGTGATTCTGTGCCCTCATGGTGTCTCCAAGAAATTTTACAGATCTTCTTTTGTCATGGAAACATCTGCCAAATGCCAGTATTTATGATTTTGCTCATGCAAACCTCCGTTTCCCAGCATCACCACCTTTCAAGCCACATGCAGGAAGACTGGCTGCATCAAGCCATGATGACATCACAGCTGCTCAGAACAACAAACTAAAGGTCTCTCTGGATAACTCGGATGTTGAAAACTCCTGATGAGGATGGACATCCACTCACTGGTTCCTCAAACCACTATGTGTTGTATGATCAATTCCATGAGGGCAACACCAAAGATCCACAGGAAGTGCTAAGGAGGATCAACCTAGTCCCAGAACTTCAGGGTTGGTTAAATAGCCAGGTTGTGTAGGAAGTGCCGTAAGCACTTTCCTCGCCGGTACGCAATGTTTTGTGAATCGGAAAATGTCTGTACCTATTTTTTTTTATTTCTACTACGTAAGCAACCTTCCCACGTGAATCCCACGCACGGTGGGATTCATTCAATGAGGCCCCTGGTCATTTAAAGTAAACTCAAAATCCCATTATGACATTTAATCAGACATACAGTGATAATATATGTCTTTCCTTTTTTAGACTGACATGCCAGCTTTGCGAAAATGGTGGTGTGTCATGCTAATGGAGAATTTCGACCTCGGAAGGTGAGACCACTAAAATGTTGACGTTAGATTAACTTTGAAATGGTTAAAAAACACAATATTATACCAACAATACCTTTATTTTTGTCTTTGTTTAACCCTTTTTATTTGAGTCATGGCAAAATGTTTGCCCACTGGACGGAGACATCTAAAGCCCTCCTGCGAGGTGAGGTGTCTCCAGTGTTCAGAGTGAGGAAGAGGAAGTTAGATGACATCAATGAGGTCAGATTTGTATTGAAATCTATTTCACTTAAGTTGTATCTACTTTCACACTAAAGCTTCAATTTCATTATTTGTTTCACCACATATATGTATTTTGTCAATATTTACTGCATTTATTCTTCCTCATGGTATCAGTATTTAGGACGATGTTGAACTAAAGAATGTGTTGAAAATATCATACTTTACTAAAAGTATGGTGGTTCCTGGCAAAGTTTTTTAGTTTTTCCGAAAGAGGAGCAACTTCAGCCTCATCCAGCTGATGTCTCAGTTGGGAAAGATGTGGAGAAAACAATGGAAGCGTAGGCTTGTTTACTAGTTCTATGGAGGACGCCCTTTCCATGGGTTAGTCTGCCAAAAAGCTACTTAATGCTTAACTGTTAATGTTACTGTTAATATGTATCAGTGGGTATGATATATGTGCTCTCTTTTCCGTAGCCCACATCTAAGATCGTGCAGGACTGCAAGAAGGCAGCGGAATGGGTGGTGGCACACAAACATGTGTGCACCAGGGTGCATTTGCCCGATGCAGTGAGCATGGGGGAAGCACAACTAAGAGAGGCTGTCAAGCTTTGGGAGAAAAACCTGACGAATGTGACGAGGATGAGATGGAGGCAATCTTGGAGCCATTCGAGTTTAGGTTTGAACAGATGGAAGACATGTGGACCTTCTTAAACGAGATCAGAGACAAAAGAGGGTATCTGGAATTCTGCGAATGCATTTCCGTTGTTTGAATAAAGGACAACAGGAAGTTGGAACACTTTGTCAGTTTTTGTGTGTTTTGCTTTGTTTTGTTTTTCAATGAAGCATTTGATAATTCCCCTTGATTATACCATGAACACCACGGAGGAATGTTGGTTTACTTTAAGATAAGCCTTTTATTGTCTCCCGCATCACACCACAAGGGCAATTCAGGAGTCCATCAAGGGGATCTAGCAGAACAAATAACTACCAAGTATGAAAATAATTGAAATTTTAATACACAATGGAATCTAAAATGGATATCATGTCTAGTAAATAGTTGAATATGCAGAATCTTAATCCAATAGTGCATTAAAGTGAGAAATAAAGTATGTAGGAGTGAAGTGAAACAGTATTGTAATAGCAAACAGTAATTAGACTATAGAGCTGTAAGTAACATAATTATACATAACATTTTCAGGCTTATGACATAAATAAGAGGCTAATAATTTTAAGAAAATAAATATGGTTTTAACTAACTTCTACTGCCCTCTTAAGTGGTGTCATGCTGACATAGTTAAAATATGTATCATACAAGTAGACACATCATCTTGTTATATCAAATACCCACAGCTGTCGGTTAATCATATTATCTCAGCTAATTGCATTAAAATGACTGTAGTATAGTCATCTTTATTTTTGTGTTATTATTCAAAGATAAATAAGGAAGTGTGTGTTATATGGCAGAGAGGTTTCAGCTCCGATTATTACATCAAAGAGGCTTAATGTTTTATATAATTTCACTATAGCTATGTGGACGGTGTCAAGGTCTAATTTTGACCGAATTAATCAATAGCGGGTGCAACTAAAATACAAGATGTCGTCTTGTATTTTACAAGATATATATACGATTTTATTTCGTATTTGCGTGCATTTCCTATTTCGGAATGTGGCGCTGTACTGATACACAATTCAATATTGTAATAATATTGTATTGTAGTACAATGTATATCTGTACATATCTGTATATCTGTGTGTCCCTATATCTATATATCTATATATATACATATGTATATAATAAGTGTCAGTACGATACGATTTTATTTTGTATTTGCGTGCATTTCCTGTTTGGAAAGTGGCGCTGTACTGATAGTGGCGATTTTATTTTGGAATTCTTAGCGTGCACTTCCTGTCCTGAGAGTGGAGGTGTCCTCAGAGTGGAGGTGTCCTGCGACTGCTGCCTGCAGGCAGGCTCCCATGGACTGAACAGCTAATGTGAAACAAAATGGCAGTTCCATCTGAATATCAGAATAATAACAGTGATTTAGCTTGGCACTTGTGTTGGTTGTTCATTAAGAGTTGTGCGAAATAAATATGAAAACATGATGTTCGTTTCAAGGGTGGAATACATTTTTCAAATAGGTAATCTAAGCCCTTGTGTCCCCTGTTGGAAGACACATGTTTTAAAAGTGACAGTAAAGTTTCTAATTTAGTGCTTTTTGTTTGTAAGAGTTCATGTTATAATCAGGATCATACATTTATGAGCAGTCAATCATAAGACAGTAAATCATTAGACAGGCACAAAGATGACATCTGATCCCACCCACATCCTCCACCCAGAGTTCCTAAACCGTTACAAAAACGTATTCCTGCCATGTCCATTCAGCTTGTCAATAAACAAATAATGTATAGTTTAAATGTTGGCCATTGGGGTTTGTGCAATAGGTAGTCAACATGTTAGTATGTTGTCTGTGTATAAGTGTGTGTGCAAACTGTGAACATGTAGTGTAAGTCATGTATGAATATGATATTGTTGTATATTGTCAGAGATGTACACTACATGGCCAGAGATACGTGGATAACCGAATATCAGACTCGTGTTAATACTGTATGATTCCAAAACCATGGGTATTTATCTGCTGCTTTAACAGCCTCTGGGAAGGATTCTCCTCAGTTGTTGGAACCTGGCCGCTGGGATTTGCTCCCATTCAGGGCCGATAAGACCGGGCTCACAGTCTGCATTCCACTTCATATCAAAGGTGTTTGGGATTTCCACAAAGACCTCGATTTTTGCACCCAGGCATTATCATGCACAAAAAGGAAACAGTACACACCAATACACAAAAGTATGTGGACAGTGGACATATTTTTGTGTATGTATTAAGGCATTTTGTTTTACTAGTAACTTGCTAGTAAAGTTGGATCTCTTGCTCATCTTTACTCATGACTTACAAGCAACACAATATTTCCTCCAGCCATTAAAGCCCCGGCCACACAAGCACGATAACGGTCGTATCTGCTACAGTTCACTATCAGATAGACGGTTCGGCCACACGGGGCCGAAACGCAGAAAACGCTAATGGGTCCCAATGTGGGTAGATCTGCAAACGAAACGCTCTGGGGGGGCAAACGGCTCCGCGTTTACGCCTATACGATTATTTCCTGATAATGTTGAAGCAATTGCCCCGCCTCTCCCAACTCTCCTGCTCAGAGATCAGCTGCTGGGTAGAGGGGGAGGAAAAGAGAGGCTCCGTTTTTTATTATTATATTATTATATAGTCGTTATTATTTATTTTTAAAGCTCAATAAATAACAAAGAAGACCTTTGACCAGCACTTTTCAAATTTTGTCTGGAAGATTTAAACTTTAACGAACATGTTGACCGGCAAAAACAATGTAACTGAAACTCTGCTGCACGGCCCCCTCGTCCCTTGGAAGAGGCGGAGAGGTGGGTGTTTCTCATCTGCTGGTGGACTACCGGGGAGATTTACAGCGCTTGCCTCCGGGAGGGAGAAAAAGAGCCAGAGCGTCCACAGTGACTTTTTTGATAATGATTGCGGTTCGTTTGCGTTATCGTCCTTGTGTGGCTCCAGCCTAAGAAGGTTACTTTTTGGAAAAGTGAAACATAAATCCCTTGTTTATTACTTGATACCTGTTGAGAACACGGCGTGTGAAAATATACGGATCGTGCTGCAGCTAGATTTTCTTGTCCTCGGTAAGAAGGGGTCGGCGACTGACGTGCGAGGAAGAAAGGCTGCCCACAGGCTGTTCCACTTCAGCAAATGTATTGACTTCCAGAGTAATGAATTGTACATGCAATGGTAATTGTGTGTGTGGTATCTGTAATATAAAGATAAATAGGTATGAATAAACAGGTATTATAGAGGAATAATGACCAGTGACATTGTTACACAGTAAATCAGGTGGATAAAGAAATGGCACAATTAGCTGGCCTATGCTGCCGTCTATTGGCCAAAGGCCGCAACAGAATGGCGATTGAAATGACATGTTATTACATAAAGCAGGGGCGGACTGGCCATCTGTAGAATCTGGAGAACCACAGAACGGCCGGTCGTCACGGCCCTTTAAAAAAAAATTGTTTAACGTCATCATTTAAGTTGCGCTGACGGCCGACAGAGGGTGACAGCGGCCTCTAATGCAGTTGTGTGGTTCTTATCTGTCAAATAATCACACACCAAGAACAAAAAAGACCAGCCACACGAAGTGAAGGGATTAGACGCCGCGGCAGACAGGGAGAATGAAAAAACATGGATACAAATCAAAGAAAACGAAAAGAAAAAGGTGGGGCCGAGAAGGCAAGAGAAAAAAAGGTGAAGTCACTCGCAGGTGAAGCATATCAATGTCGCAA
Source organism: Pseudochaenichthys georgianus (assembly GCF_902827115.2). NCBI lineage: Eukaryota > Metazoa > Chordata > Actinopteri > Perciformes > Channichthyidae > Pseudochaenichthys > Pseudochaenichthys georgianus. The sequence continues at coordinate 4,785,735 of NC_047523.1, forward strand.
ATTGACAGACCTTTTTGGCAGCAGCGCTGCTACAAGCACTATCAGCAGCAGTTTAGAACAAGTGCAAGATGATGAAGAGAATGATGAGGGCGCGAGTTCAGATATACAGCCAGCCTCCTGCTTTCATGAAGAGGGACAGAGTTGAGCTGCTGGAAGAACCAGCTCAACTGGCACATACAAGTGCAGGGCAAGAGCAAGATGTGGGTGAGAATTATCCCCTGAACTCAGTGGTCTTTTCTCCTGGAGGCCAAGGGAAGCCAGGCTTCCCCTGTTTTTTTGGATTGTAGTTATAATTTTAATAAATAAATAAAAACACTTTGTTTAGCTTCGGTAATTAATCTGCCCGCCCGTCTCTCCCCCATTCTCATTGAGTATTTTACAAAGAGTGAAACAGCGCCCCTCTAGATGTTATGGTGAAACAGTAGATTGCACTCTCTGTTGCGAGAGGAGGCTAGCCGAAATTGGCTTCCCTTGGTGAAAAAAATTGAGGGATTGACCAATCAGATGAGGCTCACGTCATGCCTCACAATCCAATCAAATCGCATCAACTTCAGTTCGTACTGTAACTGTCATCACCGCCCTTAAAAAGTAGCAAGTGCAATTATGGAGGGTGGAGATTTGGAGTATTTCATCAAAAATAAATGTTACTAAACTTCCGCTACAGCAGCAACTAAAAATGAAATCTGATGACAGGCCAATGCCCAAACTGGAGCTGTGTACTGAGAGGAAAAAAGGAGCGAATCGGACGTAAAACTTTAAATAATAAACAGCGGATTTCTAACATTTGACATTTCATGTGGCCGGATGGGTCAGTTTCCAGGGCTGAATTTTAGTCCCAGTCCGCCCCTGACATAAAGTAATTAACTATTATAACAATCACACATGAACAACATACAGGAATGCACACAATGAAGTATATATAATGATTATAATATAAAGAACACTGCATACATTGGCCCTGCATCAACTGGGCATTACACTGTTAGTTATGCAAGGTGAGGGAACGTGCCTGGTGCGGCCGCACCTCGTGCTGTCTCTTGATCAGCATGGCAACGTTAGCGGCTATTGCTAACTGCCTTCTATTGCATATCAAGCTTTGTATTATGAACGTAGACCAACCAATAACAGAATTAGGCAAGAATATACACACTTACATTTTCATGCACGCACACATACAACACACAAACTGAGCAACACCCTCACTAGCCCGATACCAGTGTCCTTGCGATCCTGTTATAACAACAACTCAACACGTGCACGTTACTGCTGCAATATGGTTGAGACCATTCAGGCCTATGCTAGAGGGGTGCAAGGAATAGTCCAAGTAGTGGGGGAGTTTTATACAATACCTCTGATATTTCAGGCCCATACCATTTACAGACATCTCAGCTGTGTCTGAGTTAAACTCTAGGTCAGGGGCAGCTTCACAAACCCATGCTGTGTATTTGCGTCAATAGTAGACATGAAAGAAATGAAATAGCACGGTCTACCTCAGCATGGCCCTGTCCCTTCGGATGACTTGTCTCGTTGCCAGCCTGTGATTCCAGCAGGACCTTATCTCTAGCAACAGATGGGCCATTTCTGCTGTCCCCGCCGCGGCTGTTGTTCCTGGAAAACACAGATGACACCCACGTATAGCCCTCTGGTTAGGACCACACTGACAAGTTGTGTGCTTGATTGAAAAAAACATACCAACACATATGTCTACAATCTACATCAAAGAAACACACACACACACACACACACACACACACACACACACACACACACACACACACACACACACACACACACACACCACACACACACACACACACACACACACACATACACACACACACACACACACACACACACACACACCACACACACACACACACACACACACACACACACACACACACAGTCTTCTCCTTCATTACCTTGAGATTTCTTTAAAATCAAACCAGTACAACTTTATTAATCCCAGGGAGAAATAAGGTTTTGTGACAGATGAACCATGTTAGAATAAATTAAATACATAATTATACAAAAAAGAAAGCTCAAAGTTGAAAATATAACAAATCTAGCGTCGAGAGCAGGGTGTCCAAACTGTTTTCACAGAGGGCCACAAACAAACAAATACGAAGGCTGGGCCACTGAGGTGAGGTGAAGTATATTGCCTCATAAGTTAAGTTATAAGTCAGCAAAATAAATCAGATTGTAAATTACGCTTAATATTAAAATATGCTTTAAGAAAAACAACAGCCTACATCCCAGCTCTCCATGGGGTTTCATTTATTTTGTAGCAGCTCATTCCTTAAAACAGAAGCCACAGCTTATCATAAGAGGAAATAGGAAGGGTTTATTTCAAGTGTGTTATGAAAATAAGTTATTGGGGTTTTTTCTTATCAACTTAGAACAAAAATAGAACAAAAATGCAACTTTAACTGACTGAATTTGTTTGAAAAGTGGGCTTCTTAACCCATGAATACTGCGTGATATCTGTTTTCATCTATATTTAAGAAGTGCAGCCAAGACAAGCACAAGTTTCATCTGTGGGCCATACTCTATTATACTTTTTGAATTTGCGGAGGGCCGATTCAAAATGGGGGCTGCATTTGGCCCCCGGGCCGTAGTTTGGACACCCCTGGTCTAGTCACTGCAGTAGGCTTCATGCTCGTTTGGCTCGTCTATCTGTTCCCTGATTCCAAGACACTCAGACATTTGGATCAATTGGCTATATAAAGATAATAGAAAGAGCTAGAGGGGGAAAATATATCGTTGGTCTATAAGAATTCTGTTGCATCCACATCTGCATTGTAATGCAACCAGAATGATCATTACGCCATGCGGTTTGACGCTCAACGTTCAAAAAGCCTCAAACCAGAATTTATGAATGAAGCACTTATCATTCATATCCCGCAGAGCCTTGGTGATTTATGACCGTGAACATTAAACTTCCTCTTTCTTTTCACTAGTCTTCATCTTAAAATACCTTTTCAAGGGTCTTTTGCGTTTTAGCGTGTAAGAATTAAAGTACAAGCATATAGACATGGCCATTTCCCTCGTCTTTTACCTCTCAATCAATAGCAATTAGCACAGCTTACTTTCTCTCTGGGTACAGTAGTGCTGGAACATGTGGTTTCTAACTGTAGGCATGTGAAGGAGAGGAGTTTGTGTTTGAGTATTTCCCTCGACATCCAGATGGGGTGTATTTCAAAGGAAGTCAAGTAGAACCAAGAAAATAAGGAGGGAAAAAGCATTCCTGGTCTGCAATGAGCTGAACTCTGCCAAAGCCAGACTTGAAAAACTCCGTACAGTTTTCAGGCTCTTGTGTTTTGATTAAAAGTTGTTTACTCAATGAAATGCCACGTTCAGGATGCCAACTGCCAGGCAACAGTACGCCTTCTTGTTTAATCAGGTCGGTGGGAGCTTAAAAGTGCAATTTAACTAAAGAAATATTTGTATAGTTCTCTACAAATTATAGACATATGCCCAGTTCCACTTTAATTTTTTCAGAATTTCTCTTTTTTGTTTGTCTTTTCCACTGGGGAATGACAGATCCCGCCGTCCTCTCTTGCAGTTTATTTTCCCCCGTTGATATGCTTTAGCGGTTGACTCTTAAGGGAAACACAGACGGTAGGTTGATCGACACAGACATAAATATGCACTTAGATTCACAGCCAGTTTCTGCTCAAACATATTGTTGAATCCTAGGCCAAGTATATAATAGATTGCATTGTGGGGCAATCACACAACAAAACATAATTCATGTAAGGCCTTGATTTAAATACAATTATGAATTGTACATTATTTGCAGTTTAATTGTTTATTCAGTATCTACAAATCACAACCGTTAAAATCTGAATCAGCAAAAAAGGTTTGTTTTTTATTTCAGTAAAGGTAAATTCATATGATTTAACACATCTGGGTTCAATTAAGTATTTCTCTATGTATAAAACATATATTCATGACTAAATAAGCAACACTGAAAGTTTAAGTTTGAAAGAAAACATCCACACTATTGGTCATTGATTAATATCACTGTCATCACTTTTTAAAAGAAATGTTGCCCAACTCTGATTGGTACACGAAAGCATGTGACATCAGCCCCGCTTTCAACTGAATGTGGAAAAGACACATGTTATTAATCCAATATTTCTTCAATTTGTTCCGCATTAAAATAAAAAACTTCTGAAATACATGTTTCTATTACAAAGATTGGAATGTTAAATATTATTATTTGCTATAGTGACTCTATCTAGATTATACAAAATATAAAGTGAAGTGAATTCTGCAAAACTAAGCAAACAGTAAAATGTTGATTTTATTGGAGTTGAACAGCCAGCAAACTCCTGTTCTATTTGTATATTTTCTCCCAGGCGGAAATGCTCAACTGAGTAACACACTGAACGATAACGCTGAACACAAAGCATTATTTTGCTTTTTTGTGCTTTTATTCGGAAAGTGTGATTGTGATGTGCCCTTGTTCCTCACCCTCACCCTGACGCCAACCCCATTCATTACTGTTCACTTTCTCACAGGCTTGGCATCGTAGAGGTGAGCAGGCGTTCAGCGACAGCTATTCACTTTAACAATGGAGCGTAGCAAGGCTCTGTGGCTTTAGGGTTCTTGGTGCTGCATGCAGGCCGCAGTGGAAAAAGGAGGGAAGGGTGATAATAATGCAGAACGGATGCCCGGTGGGTCCTGCTTTTGCTCTCCAGGGCAACTGATGAGCCCCAGATTGAGGGCCAGCTGCTTTGGGTTTCGGAGCCCAGGGAGGTGGGAGTGAAACAGGGGAGGTGTGTGTGTTTTTAGGAGCTGGTATGCAGGTCAAGGGGGCACCACTGCGTGAAGGTGTTGACTCAAGGCCATATTTTCAGATTCACGCTCCCTTTATCCCATAAGTACCACTTGCTACTCTAACAGGACGGGTTTCTATTGTTAGCCATGCAGGCTCACAAGGTGCTCTGGATCACCGGGTCCTGATAAGTGAAGTCAAAGGATCCATCTGCCATTTTCACCCTATCCTAGGTCCTCCAACAGAGGAGTCATTAAAAAGGCCACCTGATATCCTGCCTCGGCCGGGCTCTACATCGAATACAACACACACACACACACACACACACACACACACACACACACAACACCACACACACACACACACACACACACACACACACACACACACACACACACACACACACACACACACACACACACACACACACACACACACACACACACACACACACACACACACACACACACACACACAGACTCTCTTCATGGCCTCATGTTGAGCCATATGAATAATGATCTAATAAAGAAGTAGTATTGTGCAATATACTCCTTGTAGCTTGGCTTGTTTGTGTTGGCTCTAGTAAATGACAACATTGCAAACATTGAGGAGTGAAAAGTTCAATTTTGCAGCATGTGCTTTGCTGTGTTGCTTTTCTCGCTCTCTCCCGGGTCAGACTAAATGAGGCACTGTGGAAGACTGAAGTTAAAAAACTTGTTTTTCTGCATCAAGGTTGCAAACGTTAACGGAAAATGCCAGCCTCCACAGCCTGGAAGAAAAAAAGCATTGTGGAAGGTGTTTTTCAAGAGACTGTATTTACTGACTTAAAATAAAAGTGACCTTCTTGAGAACATGATTTCACATTTTGCTATTTCACAATAAGAATTCTGCTCATCTTCAGGTGTATATCAGTATGTAGTGTCTCTACTTTAAAGAGTCCTCTCCTGCTGATGTTCAGGTGTATATCAGTATGTAGTGTCTCTACTTTAAAGAGTCCTCTCCTGCTGATGTTCAGGTGTATATCAGTATGTAGTGTCTCTACTTTAAAGAGTCCTCTCCTGCTGATGTTCAGGTGTATATCAGTATGTAGTGTCTCTACTTTAAAGAGTCCTCTCCTGCTGATGTTCAGGTGTATATCAGTATGTAGTGTCTCTACTTTAAAGAGTCCTCTCCTGCTGATGTTCAGGTGTATATCAGTATGTAGTGTCTCTACATGTCTCCTTGCTCTAATGTTCAAAAAGCTCTTTATTGTTCTCATACTGCCTGTGCTGCAGACCTCTTTTCACCATCTGTCTGAAACCAGAGCCCAGTCTGCTCTGATAGGTTAGCTGGCCGGCTCTGATGTGATTGGTCAACCGCTTAGAGAGGTGTTGCAAATGTCCCACCCATAGCCTGCATGTACAATTTGTTGAAGCGCTAGCCAATAGAAGTGCAAGTGTTACATAGTGATGTCATTATGTTACGGAAGACGGGGGGAGTGGTGTGTTGGAGAGAAACTCCCTCTGGAGGGAACACAGGGATTCTAGCCTCTGCAGACCATTTACATGCACTGAAGGAGGGATTAATAAAGTTCATCTTAACCTATAGAACACACTGCAGGAGAGGGCACTCCCCAAAAGCATGATTGGGCCTCTTTAAGTCAATAAGTAATAAAACAATGTATAGATACTAAATATCAAAGAAATTAAATTATTTTAGAAAAAAATATTTACATAATGTGTCATACACATAAAAAAATCAAACTGTTATGCTATGATATAGATATTATGTACAGGGTTATATTGCCTTGCCTTATACAGTTCTACCAGACCTGTCATATCCATAGAAAACATCCATATTCCTGCCGCTAGTCTTTGGATTGTGACGTCTCTTCCTCAGCCCACTGATGAGATGACATTACAGCGTCACACAACAGAGCCGCTCGTCAATCCAAGTGCTCATTAATTTGGGTGATTGCCCCCAATTGGCCCGGGGGTTTTGCTTATTAGGCATCCTGTGAGTTCCTTTTCCTCTCGTGGTTTCCATTGAGACGGTCCTCTCTGCAGAAACCTCTGTGTACAGCTCAGTGGATCATTATTCGTCATCCATATAACCACAGTCCACAAGCTGCGTACACTGCGGATTTTCTGCAGACCGAAGAGAGCAACAAAAACAAACAGAGCTTTAGAGAAAGCAAATGTGACTATCAAAGCATGGGCGGGGGACAAGCCCCACACAAGCCCCTATCCCTGTATTTCCATCAAGGAAAACACTTTGTTTTAAAGGCCCCTGCTTAGGGGCTCTGTAGACCTACCAAACCATCCCAACCGAATAGCGAAAAATGACTAAATGCTATACTTATTTCTTTCCTTTTTGTTATTCTCCCACAATTATGAAAATACCATTCATAATTGTAATAATTGATATGTCTTTACTTTTATTTATTAATAATACACAATTCTACTGTTTTCTTTTTTAACATGGAGTCAATGTGCTTTTTTTGATTAAACTTCGATTCTATGGGTTTTTCAAGGTAGGGGTGGGGGGGGGGGGGGGGTGAATGGGGGTTTGGGGGTGGTGATCTTTAGTCCAGGAAGAAAACTAAATGAAAGGAAGATTGATTGTACCTGTCCTTCAATAAAAAAACATTAAAGAAAAAAAAATAATCATAAAAACATGTATATACAAAAAAAGGAAAAGAAGGCCAATGCAGCACCACGAACCTCTGTCCACATACTCATTGGATTTGACCAACTCCGTGACTCCTCCCCTGACTGCAAGTGTTTCATTTTTTGGAACATCAAAATGCAAATTGTAACTTAGTGAATATCAATAACATCTGGCAGGCGTCCTGAGGAGAGAGGTTGGATGAGTTGAGGCCATGCCAGTCACAGCTAAGCCGCTATGAATAAAGATTTGTCCCACAGACCCACTTCCTCTCCTCCTCGCTCTCCAGCAGTAATTAAGTCGGAGGCCCTCATGGCTCTTCTGAGCTGATCAGAGCTAATTCAACGTGGATGGGAGCGAGGGTAACTCGTGGGTGTCTTTCTCTTGGCTGAGGTGATGGAGGCCAGCTCATCCAGAGCTTGAAAGAAAAGTCATTATTCAATTATCTGCTTTAATAAAGAAGATAAAATAAGCATTTGATCCGGCTAAATGCCAGTGAGCACATGCATCCTCATGAAGTTAACCTTTCAGTTGTTGTATAATTAAATGCGCACAAAGAATGAATAATGAAGGGTTGAACTATAACTTGAGCCTTAAGGCAAATGTACTTGAATTCTGTGTTTTGCTCTGATAAATCCTATATGTGTTGGACGCGTCAAAGCTTCAGTGAGCTTTACGGTAAACTACAGCTACTGCCTGCAAATTAACACTTTCCTACCCTGAACACAACACATCTGGACGCAGCTGTCTCACTTAGATCTGAAGTCAAGTGGAGCAGCTGTTCACTTGCTCCAGACATCGGACACTAAAGTACCGAATAAAGTCCCCCCCCCCCCCCCATCACCATCAAAGATAGGACAAATTTGATGACAAACATAAGACGATAAAAGCAAACGTCTTTATCTGGGAGCCATCCCTACCCCCCCCCCCCCCCCACATGCGTTGTTGGCGGGGATCAATTTCACATGGTTGCCCTGCTCTGTTTGGAATGAACAAATGCCAAGATTCCACTTTATTCTTCTGGTCAGGTCCAAATGTGTGCTCTAACAACAACAACAACAACAACAACAACACAACAAACAACACCAGAGGAGATTCTGTGGGTTTGTTCTTTCTGACTTCTGTGTGCTGTCTGATTGTGAGGAATGGTGGAGATGTATCTTGGTCTTAGATTTCACCAGTCTTCTTCTTACTTCTTCTTCTTCTTCTTCTTCTTCTTCTTCTTCTTCTTCGTTCTTCTTCTTGAGACAAATATGCTGTGTTTTAAGCCTTATGGATAGTGGATTTGTCAAGCTCAACCCAACATTATATTTTTCAAATTAAATAATAAATTAAGTTTACTTTGAGATCATTTAAGGTGAAATGGGATGATTATGATTACGGTGAGTCATTTCCAGTGCTGTTTTTACTTAGAGGCTACTAATTTATGGAGAGATACAGAGGGTTGATAAGAGGTCTGTCACATGGAGAAAAGACAACACCCGAGCCGGATGTCGCAAGACCATGAGCTTGGTAGATAAACATACTTTAAACATTCTATGAAATGGATGCTTTACACACATGTTCAACCAAGCAGCACAGATCTATTCTCTGCAAGGTGAGGGCCAGGGATTATTGTTTATCAAATCTGTATTTGACCATATTGTAAATATGGTCCAATAACCCCTTCTGGTCATATGGCGTCTACAGGCTTGGGGAGTAATGCATTACATCTAAAAAAGTAATGTTATTCCCTTACAGGTAATACAAAATAAATAACCAGGATTGATGTTACATTTCTAAAAATGCAGGATACTGATTATGTCAACTCAGAGTTTATTTCTGCTTTTTTAAACTATAGAATGTGCTTCTTTGTTGGAGTATGTATACTAGGCTACTGCCTGAATATGCTGAATGAAAGGCAGCTTTTCCTATATAATACAGTCATTGTTGATCCTAAATATCATGGTTTCTTATTTTCTAAGGCCACACTGTTCTGTTGTCTTACATAATACACTTCAGTCAAAACACATCTTATTGATAATTGATTTCCATGTGCATTGCATTTAATATTTAGGGTTAACCAAAGTAACGGAAAATAATCAGATTACATTACTGTATACATTGTTATTCAGAATAGGTTACTTATACAATTGTTTACAACAGTGTACCTAGTTGTTGAATACATTTTTAAGTAACCCTTCCAACCATGGCGTCATTATGTTTGACCTTTGGATATAAAAACAGTGCCTGAACATTTTTATCATCTTAGGTATTTGTGTGAAACGTTCTCATAATTTGTATTAACATGTTGAATGTATCTTTAACCACCACATCTAATTGGTTCTTCCTTGAGTCCAAGTGGAAATAAAAAGAATCCCTAAAGGGTGCTCCTCAAGAGTTGCATTTTGAGAATGTGACAGACAGTCTGTCACACAACCTGAAAACATGATGCCTGGTGTTGTTACAACTTTGTAAAACATAATAATCAATTGTGCACCACGAAAGTCCATTGTGAAGTTACAATTGCCACAAAATTAAGTTATTAATACTGCGCTTATAAATCATATTGAGGTAATACTCATGGAGTACCAACATGCTCACAATTACCCTCTGGGACTCGTGACAAACGATAGATTAAAGGGGACCTATCATGCAAAATGCACTTTGTACGTATTTATAAATGAATATGTGTCCCGGTGTGTCAGGGAACTCGTCAAGGGTCAGAAAACACAACCCTCTCTCTTTTCCTCCGTACCCAAATCTCTAAAAACGGGGCTGCAACGGATCTGATAAAGACTGATACAGATTTGAAAGTAGTCTGACGTCAGTGACGAGGAGCTCCGCCTATATAGCCAACTCTCCACCAATCAGGGGAATGAGAGGTTGCCGTGGCATGGTAACAGCATGGTAACAGCATGGTAACAGCATGGCAACAGCATGGCAACCAGCAAGTGTAACAGCATGGTAACAGCATGGTGACAGCATGGGTGTACAGCAGGTAACAGCAGGTAACAGCATGGTAACAGCATGGTAACAGCATGGTAACAGCAGGCTAACAGCAATGGTCAACAGCATGGTAACAGCAATGGTGACAGCATGGTAACAGCATGGTAACAGCATGGTGACAGCATGGTAACAGCAAGGCAACAGCATGGTAACAGCAAGGTAACAGCATGGTAACAGCATGGTAACAGCATGGTAACAGCATGGTAACAGCATGGTAACAGCATGGTAACAGCAAGGCAACAGCATGGTAACAGCATGGTAACAGCATGGTACAGCATGGTGACAGCATGGTGACAGCATGGTGACAGCATGGTAACAGCATGGTAACAGCAGGAACAGCATGGTAACAGCATGGTAACAGCATGGTAACAGCATGGTGACAGCATGGTGACAGCATGGTGACAGCATGGTAACATGGTAACAGCATGGTAACAGCATGGTAACAGCAAGGCAACAGCATGGTAACAGCATGGTGACAGCATGGTAACAGCATGGCAACAGCATGGTGACAGCATGGTAACAGCATGGTGACAGCATGGTAACAGCATGGTAACAGCATGGTGACAGCATGGTAACAGCATGGTAACAGCAAGGCAACAGCATGGTAACAGCAAGGTAACAGCATGGTGACAGCATGGTGACAGCATGGTAACAGCAAGGCAACAGCATGGTAACAGCAAGGTAACAGCATGGTAACAGCAAGGCAACAGCATGGTAACAGCAAGGTAACAGCATGGTAACAGCATGGTAACAGCATGGTAACAGCATGGTGACAGCATGGTAACAGCATGGTAACAGCATGGTAACAGCATGGTAACAGCATGGTAACAGCATGGTGACAGCATGGTGACAGCATGGTAACAGCATGGTAACAGCATGGTGACAGCATGGTAACAGCATGGTAACAGCAAGGCAACAGCATGGTAACAGCAAGGTGACAGCATGGTGACAGCAGGTGACAGCATGGTGACAGCATGGTAACAGCATGGTAACAGCAAGGTAACAGCATGGTGACCAGCATGGTGACAGCATGGTGACAGCATGGTAACAGCACATGGTAACCGCATGGTGACAGCATGGTAACAGCATGGTACCAGCAAGGCAACAGCATGGTAACAGCAAGGTAACAGCATGGTGACAGCATAGTAACAGCATGGTGACAGCATGGTAACAGCATGGTAACAGCAATGTGACAGCATGGTAACAGCATGGTAACAGCAAGGCAACAGCATGGTAACAGCATGGTGACAGCATGGTAACAGCATGTGACAGCATGGTAACAGCATGGTAACATGGTAACATGACGCTCGTAACTCGCCCCCCTCCTTTGCAGGGGGGCGTGGTCAGCTGCAGCTCATGCAAAGACAGGGTGGAGGAGAGCAAAATAGAGCAAAATGAGGCATGGGTAAAATGCATGATCTGTTTGGTATTTTGAAAAAGAAAATGTATAAATATACCTTATATAGTATGGCCCTACAATATATTTTTCAAATATAGCATGATAGGTCTCCTTTAAGCTTCAGGATTAGCAGGGCGGCCCTTAAGAGGTATGGAGGACATTTATAATTGGTGATGGCAAGGCTAAAATGTAACCACAGGTGATTTAAGGCGATATACAGTTTCCTGTAGTTTAAAATGTATCATCGGCAACTGCCACATTCAAGGGTTGATTAAGAACGTTCTAACAGACACAATGTCGAAGTCTGCTTTAAATTTGACCTGCAATATCAGCAGGTCTTTGTGTATGTGTTGCATTTAAATGAGGCTTGTACTGCATGTTTACATCTTGAACGAGTTGAGGAAATGAAAGGAATTTACAAGCAACAAATCAGCCCAACAAGTGGTGTGAGAGTTCTTCAAATCAGTGCTATGGATTCTGCCCCGTCAGGTGGAGCATATTGTTTAGAACACCAGAGAAGGTGGAAGGAAACCTCCGACCGGCCTGACATTTAGCTTTGAATTAACTCAACATATTACGGCGCGTCTCATAAAATGAATTTGCTTTCGATCAAGCGGTCTGCCGCTCATATTTCAGGGTTCTGAGATAAGGTCAACTGTCATGCGGGGAATGTTTGCCGGATAAAAATTGATGCATAACAAGCTGGAGAGCTGCTTGAAGGTGGGCTCTCTCTGCTGCAGACCCTGACCTTTACTTTACTCAATTCAATATGGTTCACCTCATATGTGTGTTTGCGCTATTCTGCCAAATTGAGAGTTACCATATGCCACAGAGTCTTTCATCTTATTTCTTATCTTGTATTTGTTACAGTGTGGAGGCACACAGAATCAATCTGCTGTTTCATGCTTTGTCCCATCTGCACTCTTGTGTTCCTTTCTTTATGTGACTGCTTTTATTTTGCTTACACTTTTCGATCTTACTGGGGCTTTATTCATATGTTTTTCCCCAAGCTTTCTTTTC